>NC_000079.6:109530046-109585046 GCF_000001635.26 Mus musculus | reverse complement strand
TCTCTATGTATCAAAATTGAAATGCTAAAATTTTATAAATTAAAAAAGTTACAGCTTTGCTTTGCAAGGTAAAAGTACAGTGCTCTAGAGTTTGTGGAGACAAAAAAAAAAACTTAAATATTTTAGAAATTATAAATACAGCAAATGATGGTAATTCCAGATGGCAGAGATGTCACTCTTGTCAGCACTGAGCTTAATTAAGACTTACTTGTGCTTTAACTGCCTTGATAATGTCTTCATTGCCACTTGAGATAAAAATGGGTAACTATGAAATGACCATGTGGCTGTGCTTATAATGGAGCTGATTTTTAAGATAGAAATTGTTTTTCTGTGTTCGGATACACTTCTCTTTCGGTAAGTCATTATTTGATGAGGATACACCTGGATTTAAATGGAACTATATTTTGAATTTCTAATACTACATTGCTATTTCATCCCCCCAACCCCAGTGGGTTTCACTAAAAAGCCAGATTTCCTTTCATTAACTCAATATTACGCTTCATTGGGTAGGCAGAAACAACATACAGCCAATTTTTTATTTCACTCCCCCCTCCCTCCCTCATTCTCGTTCTCCCTCTTTCCCTCTTTTTTCTCTTTTTGTGAATTAGGGTCTTATTATTTAGTTATAGATGTGCTTCAACTTAGCTGTGAACCCCAGGCTAACTTCGAACTTCTTGCAATCCCAGTGTCCCAACCTCCCAAGTACTAGACTTATAGGAGTAACCTCTCACATCTGGGATTTTTCACTTTTTTGAGACAAGGTCACATATAACCTAGACTATCTTCAAAGTCATTGTATAATCAAGGTTGGCTTTGAACTCCTGATCTTCCTGCTTCTGCATCTCAAGTGCTGGGATTACAAGTGTGTTCCACTCTGCTAGAGCATCTCTTCCTTAAGAGATTTTTTTCCCCTTTCTTTATACCCTGCTTTCTTCCACAGTTTTCATTACTTCCTTCCTAGATATTTAAGTCAGAAAAGCCATTTCCTATCTGCTAAAAAATACAATCCTTAGTATGTAACTATAACTAACTATAACTATAACTACATGGATTCTGTTTACTAATCTTAGCAAGAGTCCAGGCAAGCATCCTGAAGGGGACCAATCATCCTTGGGTAGATTTTGGTGATCCTAGGGCCATGGGGTACCAACACCTCAGGTATAGTAGTTTCTCTATAATCTTTTAAATGATTGCTTTTAGTTTTGAGATGTTAATATAATTCTCTATTTTTTAATCAGAAGTTTTCAAAACATACAACCTCAGGCTTTTTTGTTTGTTTGTTTGTTTGTTTTTTCTGAGCTAAGGAATAGGAATAAAAGATTGTGAGTTGGATGTTCTTTCCTTCTCAGGCCTCCTGCCCACTTATGTGTTTCAGGATGAGTTTACCCGACCACAGTCCTGTGGGGCAGAGTGGTAAAGAGAAGAGCCTAGTTATGCATACGAAAGCATTTAACTGACTGTAGGAGGTCAATCTAGTATTTTGTTTTCCTTATAAATTCCACAGACTATGCCTGAATATTGATTACTATCACATGCATTTAAAACTACTTACAAAACTAATCAGACAAATAGGGTTTCTCAAAGTTTCATTTTGAGACTCAGGGAAGATAAATCAAGGCGTTTCATGTTGCTGTTGATTATTTTTGTTTTTGTTATTTCTTTAAACTGTGTGTTATAATTCTAAATTGTATCTTTGTTGGTGGACAAATACACGTTGGCTTTATTCTTTAAATTTAAAAATAAATAAAATTAATTGGGAATAGCCTGAGTTTTTCGAGTCTTTCTCTCTCTCTCTCTCTCTCTCTCTCTCTCTCTCTCTATATATATATATATATATATATATATATATATATATATCAGGGTTAGGGTTAGGATATATATATATATATATATATATATATATATATATATATATCAACTTATATAAAATATAAATTGACTTACATGAAAAGGTGATAGCTTTTAAGCAAAAAACCAAAACCAGGGGCAGGATGGAGCAGGGGAATAAATGTACCCTTGGCTTTGGCCCTTGTGAGGATTTGAGTTTTCACCCCTACATCACAGCTGTGAGACAACTGCCAGTGCCTTGCTGGGGTCGTGAGGCACAATTAGTGCAACGAAGCTTAGATAAGAGATCATAGGTGTTGGCTCACTGGAAATTTACATAATGGCAGAACTGTGTGGGAAACACTTGATATTCTGGGCAGAAGGTAATCCTTTCTGAAGTATAAAACAAACCAAAACAGAAAACCAACCAACCAACAAACAAAAAACCTAATTTCCACCAAGAAAAGTTACAATCTAAATGATCCTTCACATTTATAACATTTACACTGGTCAAATCCGGGCAAGTGTATGTTTGGTGAGTCTTGCATGTACTTCTATGTGTGTAGAAGATCAGAAAAAGAAAGGCAAAAAGGGAAGATGGCAATGACAGTCGAAACAAAATGTAATGCCTTCCAAAGTTTCCAAAGTCCTTTCTAAAAATTATTATTATTGTGAGAATTTGTAAAACTAGGAGCACTGCTATTCACAGGGAGAAGGGAACATTTTTATCAAACCATCTAGCTCATTGCTAAATACCAACTAAAACGATAATTTTATTGAACACAGAGGGACGAATCCCAGACGTGTTACCCACAGGCACCTCTCTTCTGCCACAGCGTTCCAACTGCAAGAGCAGAAAGGATCCCCCTAGCACACAGACCCTTGCTCTAAAAATACTGACCTCAGCTTCGAAACCACAGAGCATAGGTTTGCTTGTGTGGCTGGGATGGAAGGCATTGGACGACGGGAGGGAAGTATGAGTTAGCAGAATTCTGGAACTCAGATCTAGAAATCACAACTTCAAGATAAGGGAAAAAAAAACAATCAATCTATTGCTCTCTTCTGGAGTGTGCACATGAACATGTGTGCTTCCTGTGGTACTCTCACATGCTTATTACAGGGTGCAGGCATTAAGTACAGAGACGAAGCTATTGGGTATCTCATAATAAGAGTTGCTAATAAACAAATCCTTTATTTTGCTAAATCCCCTTTCCAATGATCATCTTGGATGATTCTCACGGTAACACTGGCATTTAGCAAGCTCCCCAATTCCGAAAATCCTCAGACCTTGAAACTGGATTAGGTTTTTGCCAAACTAAACAACTAAACTAAGAATATTTGTCAGCTTTCCTTTCAGGTTAATTTTTCCCCCAGCTTTCTCAGTATGCTGAATTTAACAACTAACCTCGCTCCTGGACCCTCCCAGTACAGCAGATCTCCAAAGCCGTTACCAAAGGGTAGCAAACACACTTTTACTGACAACAACCGAGAGAAGGGAAGCAATTACCGTCTCCTCTGTGGCTTAATATCAATTGGCTTGTTGATGGCATAAGGTGATCCGTGAACATAAGCGCTTCGGAATCTAGCCACCTTCCCCAGACCTAGGTGCTCACAGCTGGTTGGCAGACTCATTGTATCCCAAATCAGGAAGTAAAAGCAAATCTTAGTGGCCAGCTCAGCATTCCTGGGAAAGCTGGAAAGAGCATGTCAGATAATGGCTTTCAGCCATATGCTGCTGCTCTGGTCGCTGGGTGCTGCTTTTTCTTCGAGAGTAAACGGGTGTCTCCCGGAGGCTACATGCTGTACCTTGTTTTCTGTTCATGGATACGGAAGCTTGTTGCTTGCTTCTAATCAGAGTTGTGCTCCAGCCAATTATTGGCTGAGCAGATGTAGGAGAGATTCTGTGGCTCGGCAGAAGCCTGTTTCCACTCGGAACTACCCTCTGAGGAGACGGCAGGTTTTAATCCATTTTTATTTAGGTCTAAGAGAATGGCAACCTAATGTACTAGTGGCTAAATAGCTAGTTGTTAACATATACTTCACGCACACATGTGATAGGCAGAGCATAATCAATTACAGATCCATCGTCCTAAACTGACTATAAAGACTTAGAAAATGGTATGGGCGCATGGAAATGATAATGGGTAACTTTTTAATCATTAGGATCAAAACTTGTGGGTTTTCCTTCATAACTTACTATTCACAATGGCAGTGAACTCAGCCTCTTAGGGACAGAAAAATTATTAGCTGAAGTCCATGTGTGATAACATGAACCAATTACCGATTTCTCCCTTCACTAGCAACACTCAGATATGTAAATTCTCCCCGCTCTTTGGGTGAAGAACTATTGAAAAATCTAATAGCAACGCCTTTGCTAATTTAAAGAAATAAAAGACAAGTTGGAGAAATTAGGAAAGATTGCAAATAATTCTGCTCACGACCTCAGTCTTATGATGAAGTTACAGGCTTAACAAGCTCACAGCTTTCAAGATTCATCATCTCCAGTGAAATCCTGTAAGCCCTTGTGTGCAAGCCAAGACATCAAGAATGTAGCGTATTGGGCAACTTCAACAGTTGAAAAACGATTTCCTGCAGAGAGTGATGGGGAGCACTTGAAATACCCCTCAGAAGGTTGAGGTAGAGGGATTGTGAACCTGATGCTAGCTTGAGCTACATCGAAGACAGTGTCTCAATAATTCTTACTTGGGATTTGAATACATACAAATATGAAATCCTTTAAGAAGCTTTGTTATTAATGTGTGCATGTTGTATATATGATGTGTGTATACACATATGTGTGTATGGCATGTGTGTGTGAATGTTTGTAAGGTGTGTGTGGGGTGTGTGTATGTATGTTTGTGTGGTGTGCATGTATGTTTGAATGATATGTGTGGGTGTATGTGTGTATTGTGTTTATGTTTGTGTTGTGTGTGTGATATATGTGTGTTTATGTATGTGTGTGGTGTCTGTGTATGTGTTTATACAAGGATATATGTGCTGCTATGGCATGCAAATGGAAGAGAACAACCAACCATTGAGAATCAGTTCTCTCTTTTCTCAGTTAAAGCCTGGGAATTGAACTCAGGTTTCATTCATTCACCTTTAGCCATCGAAACATCTGATCTGTCTTGTCTATCCTACACAAACAATTTCTTTAAGAATTCACAGAGGCAGGCAGATGTCTATGAGTTCCAGGCTAGCTTGGTCCAGGTCAACCAAGGCAATATAGTGAGATTTTTGTCTCAAGATCAACAACAAAAATGTCTTGGAACCAGTGATCAAATATATCAAAAGTTACTTTTAATGAGGCGACTAAAGTCAGACACTAGACAATTTAACTTCAGAGTTTAAAAATGTAGATGATTTTATTCAATTGTTTTATTTTATATATTCTGAGCTATAAAATGATGATGTGGGATTTTTTTTAAACATGTTTTACCTGTCTTTGCTCCTAGGCTAGCCATGAATTTATAGGCTTTGGTTATCCTACCTGTCTCACCCTTCTAAGTTGCAGGGACTATAAATAGTTGCTACCATTCCCGGCCATACTCATTTAGACATATCACATTACACAGAGATATATAAACAAATATCTTCTCTTTTTTCACATTAATTGTATTTTTCTCAGTGTTTGCTAATATATTTATTTTTCTTAAAGTTCCCAAATATATGTAAACATATGTAACATATACATACAAACATACAGACATATAACACACAAACACACTCATATATCTATGTGCATTACATGTGCACATACTTATATATGTATACATGTATGTATACATGTACACATATGTGTGCATGTGTTTGTGTGCATGTCTATGTTTGTGCTTGTGCGTGCGTGCTCCTTTGGGGTAATTTGTTGTTGGGAATTTGGATCTTGTCACACATAATCTATACACATTTGTGTACCTAATGGACGATTTTCTAGTCAAAGCATGGCAATCTAGTAAGCGCTTTTTACATGAGAGCATATAACATGGCTGTGTTAATATTTCTTCAACTAGTCTTTTTTAGATACTTATAAGCATGGTGTCTATTGATAAGAAAATAGTTTTCAATTTATTTTCTGATAAGTGTGCTTTTATTTCAGAAAATGAGATACTATATGAAAATCATATGTATTTTCTTCTGAATGGGTTATGGCAGTTCACATTTTCTGAGTCCTGTGGACACACATCAATTTCCTCACACTACTCCAAGCATTACTAATTGATATTCAAGTCTATTTCTTTATAGTTTAAAGACAGGTGACTGGGTCTGGGAGACATCTCAGTTGCTAAATCTGGTAGCATGAGCCTGAGGACCTGCGTTTGCTCCCTAGCTCTAACATAAAGACCTAGGTTTGCTGCACTTCTTTGCAATCTCAGTGTTGGGGAAGCAAGATAGGCAGATCCCCAGAGCTGGCTGGACATGTCCTGGTAAGAAGTGCTGTCTCAGAAAACAAAATAGATGACTCATGAAGAGAGATAGATGAGGTTGACCTCTGGCCTCTGCATGCACATGCATACAAAGGCATATGAGAAATTTCACACAGGCAAATGTGAGAAAATGTACATAACGTTGAGGCAATGAACCTCAATAATACAGAGGGATTGCACAGATTCCTTGTTCAACTGAACTTGCTACGGTGCCTACAAAGCTAAGGGAAGCTGAAAGCTGAAAGCACCAGGGCATAAAGAAATGGATTATTGATGAATAATCAATAATGTTAACGTATACTGGGGCAGCGTCCCCAGTTGTATCATGTGAGGGTAGGGCCTAATGCCTGCCTACATTGAAATATGCATGACCATTTAATGTACTTTAATGCCCTTAGGTTTAAGAGGGCCTTTGGCCTTCCTCCTCCATTCCAGAATATTAACCACAACAGCACAAGAATGCAAGATAATTCAAGGGTGTTGTGCAGTAGATTTTCAAATGAAAATTTCCATCAAAGGGTATAAATCAGAAACTGAAGAGTAAGACATGAACTTTCTGGATGAGAATGTAAATCCTCTAAGGGTGGAATTCTTAGCAGGGACAGTTTCGCTTGTACTTGTGCAATGGTTTACCAAAAGCCTGGCAGGGACTCCCTCCTGGGGATTAGTTGTACTTAAATGGGGACGAGAAGAGATTACTTTGAAGATTCCTCTTGCCAAGAGTCTGGAGTGGAGGAGAACTCTGGCCGGTATGCAGGTAGAGGTCTGGGAAAACAGAATGTCCTGGCCGTGGGACTGGACAGGGTAGCTGGACCCTTGACCTTTGAGAAAATGAAAATATTCTGAGGAATTGAGTCTCACAGAAAGGTATGAGCCTTAGTCCAAACAGGCTTGTAGCAAAACCAGAGCTCAGCTCTTAGTAAGGGTAACAAGGCTGACCTATCTATTCTATGTGGCTCTGTACACTCTGAATCATTGGTTATAAGCACGGAGTCCAAATAAATCCCATTCATCATGCTGTTAGCCTGAACTCTTGAGAACATTCAGACAAAGGCAGACATAACACAGCAGTCCACGGAACATCAATTTTCTGCAGCCTATCAGCTCTGATGCTGGAAATGACCAGCACAGCAATTAACACAGATGCCAAGAAGTAGCAATTTCAGGCCTCGGGATTTACCGTATTCTGACCTCAACAGTATTTACTAAAGAAGATTCTTTTGGCTTCCAGCCTGGCTTGAATTTGGCAATGGGAGAATCTGGGGGAACTTCTTTAGGACAGCCGGACATCATCTGTTCATGTCTGCACCAGGGCATAAATACCAACTCAGTAATGTCTCCTGCTTTGTAATTTGGGTTTGGGGGGAGAGGGGGCCGGTCTCCAGATTCCTTCCAGCTAAGGGGAAGCTGGAGATCAAAATTCCCTTTAACGTTCTGGGATGTTGGTGATTCTGCCTTCTACATTTCCTGGACAAGGAATCCAGGGAGAGGCTTTCTACTACCACTTATGTGCTAAACAAAACAAAACAAAACAAAACACAAAACACAAAACAAACAAACAAAAAATAATCACCACCACCAAAACATATCTTTATCCAGAGTCTATACCTTCCTGCTATTAAATGAACCACTGCTGAGAAAATTCCACTTGGAAGCCCTACAGATGCCTCATTCAGTATCTGTAATTTGATTCCTATCTACTCATCTCTCCATACTCCCTCCTTGTGGTTTTCAGCATTACCACCATCCAGCAAGTGATCTGACCACTGACAATTGGGCCTCGAAAGCTATAAGCATGAATATCATTACTAAAAACAACAGTACTAAAAGATGGCTAGTGCTGACCATCTGCTTCTGAGCTTCTGGGGAGTGTTGCTGGAATGAAATAACCCATGTAATTAACATAGTAATGTGAGTTTAGACAATACTGGCATGTTCATTTTTCACAAGGGATTTAGATCTACATCTTGAGTCATGATGAACATTAGGAGGTAGGGTAGGAGTTAGCAGTTAATTTGGTCCATACATCAGATCAGACTATACAGTTTGCCTTGTATGTACATTGCACTTTCTTAGCCAACATTATGCGTTCTTGACTAGCATATTAAATAAGACAGCCAAAGCTGTTGAATGCTTATGTTTCAAAGATCTCTCAACCTCTTCTGTCAAATTGCTTCTCACCTATTCTACAGTGCTAATGATGCTAACCTCTGAGATTCGAAACGTCAACCACGGAGACACACTGGAAAGAGTGTATATCCCATATTCAACATTTGTGAGCAAATAGGACCTACTTCTCCAAAGAACCCACCAAAATGCAAAAACAAGTATCTTTTCTCAGGGAGCTGGGGGTGTATGAGTTTTAATTAGAGGTTAAGTGGCAAATGCTTGCCTTATTGCTGATATTTCCACTCAATAAATACAAATTCAAGTAGATATTCAATCAATTGAATAAAAATGAAATCCTTTTGAGTTTGGAAGTACATTAAGTACTAAACTTTCTTAGTAAACAACCATCAAACCGGACACTACGGCAGATGCCAACAAGAGCTTGTGGACAGGAGCCTGATATAGCTGTCTCCTGAGGGCCTCTCCCAGTGCCTGGCAAATACAGAAGTGGATGCTCACAATCATCCATTGGACGGAGCACAAGGTCCCCAATGAAGAAGCTAGAGAAAATACCCAAGGAGCTGAAGGGGTTTGAAGCCCCATAGGAGGAACATCAATAGGAACTAACCAGAACCCCCAGTGCTCCTTGGAGCTAAACCACCAATCAAAAAAAAAAAAAAAACAACAAACAAACAAACAAAAAACAAAAACAAAAAAACAAACAAAAAAACAAAAAACAAAAAACACATGGTGGAACTTGTGGCTCTAGCAGAGGATGGTCTAGTCGGTCATCTATGGGAGAAAAGGGTCTAGGGCCTGTGAAGGCTCTATGGGAGGGGGAGGGGATTTTCGGAGGGGAAACCAGAAAAGGGGATAACATTTGAAATGTAAATAAAGAAAATATCTAATTAAAAAAAAAAAGAGAAAAAAGAAAAAAAAAGAACCCTTATTAAAAGTAGGGTTTGAAAAACTAAGGAAATTCTCTTCTGTGAATTGTTATCTATCTGTGATCAGGCACTGTAATTACCTGGTAATCCATTCTGTAAATGTAGCTTTCAGACATGATGCATCTGTGTGTGCACAATGGTTACAACTGGGGAGAAATACCAAAAGTGCAGATAAAGAGTTAACAGTCATGGAAGTTGTTTCAGTGTTTTTCTAAACTAGCTGATATGAGGTTCCCAACACACATACAGTAGAGGACTTCCAGGTCTATGTTCATGCAGAGATGATGCACCTAACCCTCAAGAGACTGGAGGTTCCAGGGAGTTTAGAGGTCAGATGAGGTGGAGGGTGGGGGCATCCATGTGGAGACAGGGTGGGGTGGGGAGGAGGTGTGGGATGTGGATCAGTTGAAGGATGGGAGGGGAGGAATGGGGAATGGAATATGGAGCGTAAAAAATGAATTACAAATAAAATAAAATTAAAAATATTCAAATCGTTTTATTTCCCACCAAAATAAGGAAAAATGTTGTCTCAGTGTGAATATCATGTATCTATCAAAATAATGTTGTTGGGAAATCACCCTTGATATTTTCCCCAAGGAAGTTGGAAATTTTCATCTAAATCAGCGTCTTTCACTGAAAGTGGTGACTGGACCACTCTGGTAAGGAATGTTAGCATCCTATTATGTTCATAAGCTCTTTGGATTGATAAGGCGACTTAATTTTCCAGTCATGAGGAGAGAACACAGAGGATGAATTTTGTATAAATAGCCTTGTCTCAGCATAGCATCATGAGTCCAAAGTGTAAGCTGCACCATTGTAGCAACACAGTCAGGCAAAGAGAGTGATGCGTATTCTCTAATGTTTCAAGCAGGTCTTGATTCAAGCAGGTCTCCCAGTTTGCTACCAGCTATTTAAACCTTAAACGGGGGGTGGGGGTGCGTTTTCCTTTAGAATGTATGGAAGTGGAAACAACTGGGTTTAATATATACAACAGGATCTGAGAAGATGTTTGATAGGTGTCCTACACTACTTCCCACACTTTCGTACATAAAAAAGCACAACATTCGCCAAGATGCAAAATGTTGCCAGTGTTCATTTGTTAATGAATTCCCAACAGTGGGAGCCAGTGGAAAGAATTAAAATGATTTAAGCTTGTTTCCAAATAACCAAATGTCTTCTTGTTATAAAATCACGAGATGAAAAATAATCACCCTATAAGTTCATTCTTTGGTGACAAGTTGGTTGAGCAAATAGGGGTGCCTTTGGCAAGCACAACTCTATATTTGTTTGCCAGATAGTTTTTTTTAATCTCTTAATTCATTCTACTGCAGTTAGTGAGCCAGCCAGCATTAGCTGAACATATATTTTGTATACATACTCAAAGATGATGTATTGTCTATCGAGGAAAAAATATAGAAATACATGTAAATAATTCATTTCATGTCCAGTTAAATGTTTCAGGAGAGAACTAATTTCAGTTGGTATTAGGAGAGAAGAAGAAATATTCTTTAGCAGAGTGGGCTTATTTGAAGGATAGTATTCTTAAGCTTATATCAATCCTATTCTATTATGTTTTGTCTTACATTATAATTTAACTATCTTTTATTTTTTCCTGGGATGGATTACAAAATACCTGGTAGGTAGTTTTACAGCATATTTGTCTTTGAATTCTCTGTAAATACTCAGTGATCGCTCTACACTCTACAGTGTTTCATATGTTTCTCACTACAATGTTGGTACCCAGTAGATGTTTGTTAAGAAAAAGACACGTACCTATAATTTATCATTAATTTTTTAAAGCAGAGGACAATGCTCTCCAGCTTGCCCAGATAGCACACATTTGTTGAGCTGGAAGTTATTAAAAAATTACCTCCCTCTGCTCTCAGAAGCACTGTATGGATTATAAATTATCTGGCTATCAAACACCTTGGGAAGTATACACTTACAAGGCTGTCTTAGCCACATGGATAGAAGCAGTTCAAAAGCAAACACTGAGTGTTTCTTATCATTTCTTCTTCAAATTTTGATGACTCAAGGGACTATAGCAGAAAAACTCATGATAAACTCTGAGATTGAGCAAGTCTAGAGAAGAAACACAGGTAGAAGACGGATCCTCGTGGAGACTATACAGACAAATATTGACCTGGATCACCTCTTAAGTTTAGACCATAAAGGAAGTATCCCCTTGCAATAAAATCCATATAGCTGTGGGGTGTTATTTTTGTTGTCAAGAATTCATGAAATACAACTCATGAGTTACCTGTAATAGCAAAAGAGATCATGAACGAAGTTGTTGGTTTCATGACCATGTGGGTTTAGTTCATAACTCTGCACTGCCATAAAAGGCTCAAACAGCCATAGGGGAGAATTTGGGTGCTTCCAGCATTTATTTACTTTGATACTAAAACTTAATTCACTTATCCCACAAATATTTGTCAAGTTGCTGCTTTAGTGATTGGGATTTCAGAAGTAAACATACCAGACGGGTATCCACACTTTCGTGGAACTGATTAAGCAGAGACAGAGTGACAGAAATATCACCAGGCCAAGCACATGGGGTGTGATGCCTGATAAAAAGAAAAGCAAAGGTAGCCAGAGGATTTCAGTGATGAAGACAAGAATAGGGCCTGCCTTACTGCTATGAGCTAAGGACTGCAGGCTGGATCTCCTATGATGACTTACTCATAAAGGAATAAATAGGATATAGAGGAATGAAAGCAGGAGAATGTACAGGGCTTAGAGCAACATTTATTATACAACACATAAGCAGATGCCTTTAGCACATAGTAGGTGCAAATGTAAAACAGCAACTCTATTGCTCAAAGGAGAAAAATTCAGCGACTTAGAATTAACTATTACTGGGATTTAGAAGTCCCAAAACTGAAACAACAACAACAACAACAACAACAACAACAACAACTACTACTTCTTCTTCTTCTTCTTCTTCTTCTTCTTCTTCTTCTTCTTCTTCTTCTTCTTCTTCTTCTTCTTCTTCTTCTTCTAAATGTATTTTTATTTCTATTCATTTTTCTGGATATATGAGCAAATGTTGATAATATTTAATTAGTTTAGTCTAGGTAAAATAAAACATTGGAAATATTTAATGGATATATTATAGGGATCTTTAAAGTAATGTCCCCTACCAGGTGCTATATACTCATAAATTCATTGTTGTAATTAGAATCATTAGAAATAAATCATGCATACTATATGTGATCTTTTGTGGTTGGGTTACCTCACTCAGGATGATATCCATCCATTTGCTAAAGAATTTCATAAATTCATTATTTTTAATAGCTGAGTAGTACTCCATTGTGTAAATGTACCACATTTTCTGTATCCATTCCTCTGTTGAGGGGCATCTGGGTTCTTTCCAGCTTCTGGCTCTTATAAATAAGGCTGCTATGAACATAGTGGAGCATGTGTCCTTATTACAGGTTGGATCGTCTTCTGGGTATATGCCCAGGAGTGGTATAGCTGGGTTCTCAGTTAGTACTATGTCCAATTTTCTGAGGAACAGCCAAACTTATTTCCAGAGTGGTTATACCAGCTTGCAATCCCACCAGCAATGGAGGAGTGTTTCTGTTTCTCTACAACCTCGCCAGCGTCTGCTGTCCTCTGAGTTTTTGATCTTAGCCATTCTGACTGGTGTGAGGTCATCTTCTTTACTTAATGGAAGAGAGCCATTTTTTTTTCCTGTCATGACCACTCCTTTGTTGATGAGCTATGTCTGTGTTAGTTACTAGATAATGTAATATAAGCCACTGAGATTTAGTTTTTCTGTTAAATTTGCTGAGTGAATCTCAAATGTAGGTAGGAGAGAGTATAAAGGCTAGGAGGAAATGTCAATTAAGATTAGATCTGTCATGTGTAACACAGAATGCTATTAACTACCTTAAATATTTAACAACAGAAGCTGGCTCTAAACCTTTAAACAGCTTTTGAAAAATTTAAGCATCTTTCCTGATTACTATTAGACAAGTGGTAAGTTACATGTTCATGGACAGTCACTGCAATCATATGTATAGCTAAAATGTCCACTGAGCGTTTGCTTGGAGTTGTCAGATGTCATATTAAGGCTTTTTCACATAATCGATTCTCCCAGTTGGAGGTTTGCTCAGGTGTTGCCTTCTCCCAAGGTATAAAGACTCCACAAGGAGAAGACAGCTTCAGTGTCTGCCACAGCATCACGCTGCTGCACTCAGTGCCAGGCTTATCTTTGTACAGATCTAAATAGTAAAGACTGATCTAACCTTCAGAGAACTGTTCCTTAATCTGAGACCTTAGAGCCCTGTGGTTGGCTAGAGAGAGATTTTACTTTTTGTTCTGGGCCACATGGCCTAATTGAAACTCTTTGTATTTGAAACCCTTATTTTACCACTTGGTGTTTTTTTAATTTCTTTATTTCTTATCTTTTAAAAGACAGGGCCTCATGTAGCTCAAGCTGGCTTTAAAGTCACTTGCTTTGTGACCAGTAATAACTTTGAAGCTCCATATTTGGGCTCCATGTCTCCTCTTTCCAAGCACCGAGATCTGAGACATGTACTAGCACATCTAGTAGATGCAGATTTCCAGAGGTTTCGCCACCTTGGAAACACATCTCTGGAATGATTCCTGCTTGTTGGTTTCTCTTAAAGGATCAGAACTAAACTCTGTGTGTGATGTGAGTCTTGCGGGTCAGAGAGAGAGAAAGAATCAGCTTCAATCTCTCGGTCATAGTGGAGAAAGTGGCTCATGGTAGTGTCAACACATTCTTGATTCAGATTGTGGCCTTGAACTCTTGGTTATTTTCATTAGCAAATGTTGGGTTTTGACTGCTGCTTTTCACTGCCCCTTCCAAGGCCTCGTTCTCTGTTTGTCCCATGGATGAATGAGCGACCATTGAGAAAAATTGCTTCCTTGGTTTTCTTCCTTTGTGAAGTTCAACCAGTTACACACATAGCCACCTAGATTATCCAACCAACCAAACAAGTCACCATTATATGGTTATACACTAAGAGACCCTACAATTACCTTTCCCACATGAAAGTACGTAATTTTTATGGTATTTTCATACAGGTGATGTTATGAGTGAGTTTTTGAATGAAGAATCAGTTTAGACAAGTGATGTAACTGATAGAGAAAACACAAACTGGGCGCTGAGAACATGATTTTGTTTCCAGATGGGACTGGTGCACAAACCCTTAATCCCTGGAACTTGGAAGTCAGAGACAGGAAGATGATAAGTTCAAGTCCTGCCTGGGTAACTGAGTGTCTTTTGACAAGGATGAGCAATTCAGTGAAATCGTGTCTCAAAGGAAAAAGTAGAAAGTTAAAAAAAAAAAAAAGCCTTGAATTACAGTCTGTAAGAAGGGGATATATCTCACTGGTAGAAGGCTTCTCTAACATTTCCAGGACCCTATACTTAACCTCTAAGTACCTCCCCAAATATAAATATAATCATATATATATTCATACAAATTATTTATATATTTATATTTATACAGGAATATGTACATTTATATACATATGTGCACATATATTTTATATACATATATTTATATATCTTCTTATGTACACATATGCATGCATATATGTACACATTCATATATACATATGTACACACACATATGGCTTACTAACATCAAGTATTGAGTACATATGGATATATAAGTTGATAACAGATCAGGAAGTAAACAACTCTATATTTAAAAAAGGACAAATTCCAATGCACACGTTCTTGAGTTCACTCTGTCGTAGCCTTCTTGGATAAACAAGAACACAATCAGGGGAAGAGTGAGTGGTGGTCAGAGACAATTCAAGGAGAGGGCAAGTGACTGACAGCAGCATTTATATAAATGGCACTGTTGGCCTGGCGATGAGAAGACAGGGTGATTTAATGACCATTCTGGAGACGTTTTTTTGCAAAGAATAATGATGTCTCCTGACTTCTGTCTTCTTCCAGGAAAGATTTTTCTAAATTGCAATTAAAATAAAAGAAGCAGATGGGATACATGTAGCAGCCAAAGATGCCTGAGAGGGGAGGGCAAATATGAAAAGTACTGGGAGCTCAAAAGTACTGGGGATACCCTCAAAATCTGCTCAACAGCGACCCTCTGAACACTTCCTGCTAGGGAGCACCACACAGGGCCAGCCCAGGCTAAGGAGAGTGGACCGACACACATGAATTATACGTGGTTAGAACCTATCATTGGCCACAATTGTACACTATTGGCTATCAATCCTTTTAATTATTATTATTTTAAAATTATTATTTTCCCTTACAAAAAGAGGCACAAAAGGAGAATGAAAAGGCTGTTATTCTCACTAAGTGTACAGCATTTTGGGGGGAGTATACAGTGCTTCAGTACGTAAATAAATTTTCAGTCATCGTGAAAGTCTGTAGTTTATGATTCAGACACAGAGCGTGACAAGGGTTCGGGGGACCATCAACATTATCCCCGAAGTAATCTCATTCCATTTGCACAGACATCCTCACACTCTGTCGTGCCAAGCACAGAACAGAATCTCTGAGCTGAAACTGATCACGTGACTTCTGGACGATGAATGACAATTTGATCAATTTTCGTAGAGCCGACACAAAGATGCCCGACAGCACACGCCATTCGCCAATCATACGCCATGTTTCCTTTACAGCACATGTCTGCACATTTTACTTAATGTGTTCTCTATTACTTCTCTAAAAGAAATGGCAGAATTCCTGGACTGCTTGTTCTACTTAGGAAAAAAACATGTCCTGTGTTGTTCTCCTTTCAAATACAGGAAAATCAATGGTGTAATTGCACGGAAAGAGAAAGGGCAAGGGCGTCTGAATTACCAGTGCCGTTCCCGTTATGAACAGCAGGGTCCTATATCTAGAATGTATTTAACATGATTATTTTGCTATCACAGACAGTATTAAACCCCAAGAGAACAGATGGTACGAGAGTATTTTAAATCATTCAGTGACGTGTGCTTTCTAAAGCACAAATGTAGATTAGCACAGTAGATACATTCAGTATTTGACCTTTGCTTGTATTTTCTCACTACATATTCTAAAGCAATTATCCTGCTCAACTAAGGAGTATAGTTTTTTTTTTTTTTTTCCTCCTGACATTTTGGATACAACTATATAGAAGGCAAGAAATAGGAAAGAAAAAGACACCCGACTGAGTTTGTATAAAGAAAACACAAGAGCAAAAGAAAACAGTTAAACATTGTTGAGTGGTAGAGCAGGGCAGTAACTTTTTTCTTTATTGACAAGAATAAAGGCTAAAGTATTGGCACCAAGGAGCAAAATGGCTAAACCCACTCTCTACTGACTTTCTGGTGTGATCCCCTCTTCATAGGAAGCATCTACTATAGCAAGTGCCACACTGCTCGGAAGCTCATAATAGCCAAGGGACATTGTCTTTTACCATTCATGTATAATATTTATTTTTTTGCAATAGAATGAGATAAATAATTTGATCCTTTGGAAAGTTTGGTGGTTTTTTTCAATTTTATTTTTATCATATATTAATTATACATATTAGTGGGGTAGGATGTGGCATTTCAACACATATGCACAGTAAATAGTAGTCAACTCCAGCCTATCAGATGCAAGCTCACATCCTGGGGGTGGGGTGGCGGGTGGGGCAGTCTTCATTTGCATGATCAGTTCATTTCGATTGCTACAATGAAATAAACAAAGCTAGTTGCTTTTTAAAAGGGGGAAAGGATTGTGAGTTTTGGAGGTTCAATGTCACCTCCCCAGCACTGATAAGCATCTTATGTTGTCACAATGACATAAATGTGTAATGGGGAAAATCATAACATGAGACAACAGGGCAGAGAACAAAGAGGGACATTCTAGACCAGCACTGATTCCTTTAAAGCATAAATTCTTGACCTTTCTGATACTGTGACCATTTAATACAATGCTGTGGCAACCACCCACACTCACAAAATTATTTCCTTGCTACTTCATAACTGTAACTTTGCTAATTATTAATCCTTTTTTTCCAGTTTTATTTATTTATTTACTTGCACTCCAGATTTTACTTCCTTCCCAGTCCACCCTCAGACTGTTCCACATCCCATACCTCCTCCCCAAGCCCTTCTCTCCACGAGGATGTCCCCACCCCCTACCCCACATGACCTCTGAACTCCCTAGGGCCTCTAGTCTCTTGAGGGTTAGGTACATCATCTCTGAATGAACACAGACCTGGTAGTCCTCTGCCATATATGTGTTGGGGCCTCATATCAGATGGTGTATGCTGCTGGTTTGGTGGTCCGGTGCTTGATAGATCTCAGGGGTCTAGATTAATTGAGACTGCTGGTCCTCCTACAGAGTCATCCTCCTCCTCAGCTTCTTTCTGCCTTTCCCTAATTCAACCACAGGGGTCAGCACCTTCTGTCCATTGGTTGGGTGCAAAAATCTGCATCTGACTCAGCTGCTTGTTGGGTCTTTCGGGGTACAGTCATGATAGGTCCTTTTTGTGAGCACTGCCTCCATAGCCTCAGTAATACTGTCAGGCTAATTATTAATCCTAATGCAACTATTTTTGGAGGTAGAGGTTTGCCCAAGGAGTTGCAACCCATAGGTTGAGAACCACTGTTTTAGGTTGAGAACCACCCCAATGAGGAAACAACTTTTTTCTGGTCCCCATCTGTCTGGGATGCAGTGTTGCCGACAGTACAGAGCTCCCAGCATATGCAGCTCTGCATGTCCAGTTTGGATGAACAGGAAATGATGGGAAACAAGTGGGTGGATGAAACAAATATAGAGTGGGCTGGGTAACATGGCTCCTGTCACTTACAGACTCCCAGGACCGTGTTCCTTCTGTCACAGAGATTCATGCACACCCAACATATTCTTAATTATTCCATTTGATATGATATTTAATGAATGTAGAAAATGTCACATATGAGTTAAATTTGATTTCTTTTGAATATTTATAGACTCTAAGACATGAGATTTCCCCACCACAATACAAAGAGTAGACCACTTTCTGGGCATAGATATGTCCCAGTATGACAAGACCCACATATTCTGAACATCATTACTTCTTTCCTGGCTTTATCATCATTTGACGTGAATACATGTCAAGTCAAATTAAAATTGGCTTGAATTTGAGGTGGGAATTAAGTAAATTTTCTATTGCCTGGTCTGATTCTTATCATAATATTAGCATTGTGGATAGAATGAAATGCAGCTATCACACCCACCAGTGACCTAAAGTTAACTTGAATATCAGTTGTCCTAGAATTATCTGATTTATTGAGCATCAATATGCATGCACCATATTATTAAAAATCAGTATTTATTCATTAATATAGACCTGCATTTAAATGCTAAAACAGCTTAAGTTAGTGAAAGATAAAATACTCGAAGGAACATTTTTTCATATATGTAAGAAATACATTGGGTTTAATCTCAGGAAATACTTTTCTAAAGGCACTGAGGTAGATTGTTGATATGGTTTTAGTGTGACATGTCAAAAGGCTCTGATGACAGTTTATGTAATCACATTGATTCCCATCCAGATTGAACTGCTTGAACATACATCCTGTTGTAATTTGTCTGTAGTTGTATAGGCAATCAGTTACTTAATGAGAATTTAAAATGATTGTCCACATGGCCTTAGTATTAGCAATTGATGTAGTCAAACTTACAAGATACCATGCAGACAAAATGACACATGGGACAAATGACAAGTTTTCAGGTAGTACTTTCAGCATGAAGGCATAGCTTAAATAATGAAGACTAATTAGAAAAAAGTTGCATAGCTTGGGAACTCAGTTATATTGCTTAGCTGTTCCTATATAATATGTATATGTGTGTGTGTGTGTGTGTGTGCATGTAGTGTGTGTGTATATATATCTATATCTATATCTATATCTATATCTATATCTATATCTATATAGTGTGTGTATATAGTGCATGTATATATAATAAAAATATATAGAATACATATATAGCACATATATAAAATATATAGAAGATTTGCTATATAAAATGTATATAGTATAAATAGCATATTATATGTATATGAATGAAATATTGTATATGTATATGTATGTACACACACACACATATATATATATATATATGTGTGTGTGTGTATGAATGAAAAGATGACACAAACACCTTGGAATAATAATACTACTTTCTACATCACAATACAGTAGCTCATAATATCTAAAAAGAATGGCTAAAATGTGCTTGAGTAACATAGGACCATGTATAATGAGTAAAACACAATGTAAATAACTTAAACATTTAAAAAATTAAAAAAACAAAGCATGGCATGGTAGAGATTTTTAAAACGCCTTTTGTTACTAACTCCCCTCATTCAGGTACTTGTTCACACACTGCTGGCTGTTGATGAAGTGTGGTGTTTTAAATACGAAATGTGCCCCATTAAGCTCAAGTCTGAACACTTGGTCCTTATCTTTGGTGCTGCTTGGGGAGGTTATGGAGCCTGTAGGAGGCAGAACTTGCTGGAGCAGGTACTCAGTGGAGGAGCTTTAGAACCCTGCCTCACCTCTCTCTACTTGTTAATGCAAATGACGTGTAATTGCATATGCAGCACCTTGCTCTGATTACCCTGCCTGTTCCCATGCATTTCCTGCAGGAGATGGACTCTATCACCCTGCAATTGTGAGGCAACACAAGCCCTTTCTTCTCTAAGTTGTTTTTTCTCATAGTATTTTTATCAGAGAAGCAGAAAGGAAACTAACACCTTAGATAAAAAAAGGAATTCCCACCGGTTGGCTCAAAGATAACCCCTATAACTGAAAGGTTGATCTAATACATTTTGACAACTTAGATTTTTAATACTGTTGGAGATTGGTTTTGATGCTTGATTCACTTGGGAATCGGTGTGTCCAAATGCTAAAGGTCCTTGTCCCCAGTTGACTTTTGATCAATCAACATTGATGCCAATGGCCAATGACTGGGCACAGGGTGGGACCCTTTGAGCTGCACTGGCAGAATGCAGAGAGGAGCAGAGGAGACCAGGTGGGGAAGAAGGATGGAATGCAGGAGCTGCGGGAGAGAAAGACAACCAGCCACGTGAGAATTAGGGTCAGAGGCCACTGATTGGGCCTGAGGTAGCAGGGGAAGGTTTAGGGGGGCCCAGTCATTGCATTAGCCAAGGCATTTAAAAAATAAGCTATTGTGTATATGTGTGTCTTTCATTCACAAATACAAAGAGTTCCTGAGTGGGTGACTGGATGTGTGTGACCTGCTGGGAGCACAAAGTGGCGTAGCACAAACTCACCGCTATATAATACAACACAGGCATTTGCTTAAGAGCACAGTATGAAAACTTTCAATGTTAAGCACAATAAAAGTTTTAATTTTACCAGTGTGCTATATTTACACATATCATATAACAAATAGAAAACTTGTATTAAATATTTATATAGACAATACTTATAATCTATAGGCTGTTTTCCTTATAGTCATTGAAGTAAAATCCCTATGAAATAGCATGAAGGAATTTTCAAAACCTAGATGTAGCATTGCAAATTCAAACTAGTATTTCCCAAACATTTTATTTCAGTGGATAAAAAGATCCTGTTTGTTGAGTGAAAATGAATGTCCTGAGGGCTTAAAGTCATGGGGGCATATTTTGAGGAAATAGTACAGTATATTTCCAGTGTGCATAAGAAGACAGCCTTTAGATAGTTACTTTCTTTTTTTTTTTTTTTTTTTTTTACAGTTGAACATTTTTTTATTAGGTATTTTCTTCATTTACATTTCCAGTGCTATCCCAAAAGTCCCCCATACCCTCCCACCCCACTCTCCTACCCACTCACTCCCACTTCATGGCCCTGGCATTCCCCTGTACTGGGGCATATAAAGTTTGCCTGTCCAATGGGCCTCTCTTTCCACTGATGGCCGACTAGGCCATCTTCTGATTCATATGCAGCTAGAGACACAAGCTCCGGGGGGTACTGGTTAGTTCATATTGTTGTTCCACCTATAGGGTTGAAGATCCCTTTAGCTCCTTGGGTGCTTTCTCTAGCTCCTCCATTGGGGGTTCTGTGATCCATCCAATAGCTGACTGTGAGTGTCCACTTCTGTGTTTGCTAGGCCCCTGCATAGTCTCACAAGAGACAGCTATATCAGGGTCCTTTCAGCAAAGTCTTGCTAGTGTATGCAATGGTGTCAGCTTTTGGAGGCTGATTATGGGATGGATCCCCAGATATGGCAGTCTCTAGATGGTCCATCCTTTCGTCTCAGCTCCAAACTTTGTCTCTGTAACTCCTTCCATGGGTGTTTTGTTCCCAATTCTAAGAAGGGGCAAAGTGTCCACACTTTGGTCTTCATTCTTCTTCAGTTTCATGTGTTTTGCAAATTGTATCTTATATCTCGGGTATACTAAGTTTCTGGGCTAATATCCACTTATCAGTGAGTACATATTGTGTGAGTTCTTTTGTGATTGGGTTTCCTCACTCAGGATGATGCCCTCCAGGTCCATCCATTTGCCTAGGAATTTCATAAATTCATTCTTTTTAATAGCTGAGTAGTGAACGTCAACTGGGAGATCAAGATAGTTACTTTCTATGTTGACCCCAAATGGCATTAGCTAACTGGATCATCCCCTTTAAGCATAGATTTATTGCCAAAGAACTCTTGGCGACCTCAAAGAACCAGATATCCCTTCACAGATGGAGAATTGCCATCATGGAATTAAAACATGTAACAAATGCACCAAAAGAGAAGTCCAAAGGGTATCTTGCTGAGACATCATTACAACAGAAACACTCTAGAAGTTTCTGGAGTGTGATACTGCCAGGTCTAAGACTTACAGTAAAGTAAAGGTCCAGGTATGCATTAGTTCCCCCTGCCCCTGCCATACACACTATTTCACTCAGTTCTGTTTCTATCTGACCCCTTCTCCCATTCTCTCCTGCCTTATGCATTTGAAAAGACATAGTGTGGTGGTTTGTATATGCTTGGCCCAGGGTGTGGCATTATTAGGAGGTGTGGCCTTGTTGGAGGAAGTGTGTCACTGTGGGAGTAGACTTTGAGACCCTACTCCTAGCTGCCTGAAGACAGTTTGCTCCCGGGCTTCCTATGGGTAAAGAGGTAGAACTCTCAGCTCCTTCAGAGCCAGTGCCTGCCTGCACACTGCCATGTTTCCTGCCATGATGATAATGGACTGAAACTGACCCTGTAAGTCAATCCCAGTGAAATGTTTTTTATAGAAGTTGCCTTGGTCATGGTCTGTTCACAGCAATAAAACCTTAACTAACAGACATAGTAAGCCCTTTAATTTGTAAAGTTAGTTATTGATACTCTCCTAAGATACTTTGGTGAAGGAGATTTTACTTAATTAATTTAATGAATACATATGCACCCAACAAAATGTCGAATTAGAAGCAGAGAACTAGATATTGGTTCATAAATTCCTTTAGTGACTTGGAGTCATCTGTGTCAATGTAAGAAAAGATCTGGTTTATTTTGGTGGGTGGGGCTTGATTAAAAAGGAGACACCAGACTGTGAGGTAATAGTAATAGTTTGGCTAGTGTTGGTGTCAGTGGATCAAATGTGATAAATTAATTTAAAAAAAAACCTATTTTCCCAGTTCTCTGGTTCTATGCAATGAGTGCCAGAGTTGGTGTTATCTAAACTTGAAGTTATATGAATTCTCATATGCAGAACACACACACACACACACACACACACACACACACACACACACACACACACACATCTATCTTCAGTCAACTAGAATAGTACAGCTGAGTCTACTGTGTTTACCTTCTGTGGATTTGTCTATCCAATGCTTCCCATCTTACAGCCCCCAAATCATTCTTTCAAATGCCACCGGGGTTTTCACCCCTCTTACAAGACTTAATAATGTATTAGAAAAAATAAACAGAGGAAGGACCAAATCTACTGTCTCTGACTTATCTTGTAACTCATGAACAGTCAATAAATGTTCAATGAGCTATCTGTTTTACAACAACCACATAGATGAGTGCCATATTTCCCCTGTCTTCTAAAATCTAGAGACAAATGAAGTAAGGACAGCACGCTATGTAAAGCCCTACTGTGATGTGTGAGGTGGAAAGCGTAGCTAGGTAAATAAAATGAAGAATGATATAAGGATGAGGAAGTAATATCAGGGCTATGTCTGGTGACAGCATTCCGAATGCATTTAATCAATTAAAAATTTAACTCAGAAAACATCATAGGTTGTGCTATATTTAAACTATCCAATGACTCCCTGGACTCATTCCTGAACAAAAGTTAGGCTTCCTGGCTTATACACCTCAACCCCGTGTTTACCCATGTCACCCAGCACATCACAGCTGAGACGTAGTTGCGATACTTAAGAGCAGAAACTTCAAAAGTTACTGTGTTCCTGGCACCGTCATCCCATACACCGTTTCTTCTTCTCAAGATGGGGTATTCTAAAGATGAGGTCTTCTCAAGATGAGGTAGTCCTTTATTTCTTTATATTTGGATCCAGAACAAAAAGGCTAACGAGCAAAGCACTATGGTATGTTGTATAGAGGAATCACTGAAGGATCCGAGCCACTGATGAGTGGCATCAGTGCTCTAAACTTACTGAAAAAGTAATTCCTTGTAGTTGAGGTCAAGATTGTGAAGCCATTGGAGCAAACTGACTCTGGAATTTGAGGTAGGGTCAGGGTAGGGGAGACTGGACTGGATGGGACAGGATGGTTAGGGGTTGGGTGGGGACATGAAGGTACTCCATTTTTTGTTTGTTTGTTCATTTGTTGTTTGGTGTTTTTGTTTCTCTCTTTCTTTCCTTCTCTGAGGCAACTTTATTGGTCTTCTGGATAGAATTAACTTGCCAGGAAGGACAATCCTGTGAAACTTCAGCTGGAAGCAGCACATGGCCTCCTCTTTGCTGATTGTGATTTTGGTCCCCATGAATCCTGTCCTGTATCCTGAACTGCACATCTGCAGTGCTGCAACCTGGCCTACCCAGCACCACATACAACTTCAGGCTGTAGATCCTACTGCTCGGGCCATAAGTGATGCTCAGATCAACATGATCTTGAATTCTAAAAACCAATGTTTCTGGTATCTGAGAAGCCATTTTTCTATCATTCATACTTCTGCATTTCCTGACTTTTCCCTCGATTTCTTCTACCTTGCCTCCACATGCTGTGCAGGACACAGCATTTTTTTTTTCCAATTTCTTCTGATGTCAAAGGACCTGTCTGAAAAATAGAAGGCCTATGAGCTGCTCCACCACCTTGGCAGCCCAGATCAGTCTGGACACTCCCCCTGACACAGACATTGGGAAGATCTTGTGGATGTGAAATTCCTGCCCGAGCTTCCCCTTTTCACCTTCATCTGGCACTATTTTAGAGAAGTGCAAGAGAGCTGAATGCATTTTGTAAAATAAGATGGCATCTTCGCTGGCTTTTCGCCAGCTTTGAAGGTCAGTTTTAGGATTCTCTGGCTGTTGAGTGAGGCAGGGGTTTCTGTGCCATGCCCCAGGACTCTTTGTGCACACTGAGGAGGGGTTTTTGTCTGGTTGTTTATTTGTTTTCTGATTTCCATTCTCCAGGGCCTCTTTTCTAGTGCTCTGAGCTTTGATTTGCGAAGTCTCTCTACCCTGGTGTTCCCTAATTCATAGTGCTAAAGGAGTGACGGTTGGGAAGTTCCCTGTATTTTCAATACACCAGGGTATTGTTACCTTTGTATCAGTCACACTTTAATGTTCTCAGCACGTGCAGTGTCATCTGCAATCCAGAGAACAGCCTTGACAGTGCTGAGCCTGAACTCTGTTTACTTTGGATAAATACAGAGAACCTGAAAAGAAGTCGTTTGCAAATGCCAATGACAATAAACCCCTTTTCCTGGGTGCCCGTGGTACAAACCTCTACTTTTTCCCCTTTCATGCTTCTGCTGAACCAAAATTCAGGTTCAGAGGCTCTGCTTCTTTCCCAATATGAAAATTCCTAATTGGAAAGCAATGCTGGCAATGTACTGAGACACCTAAATGCTGGGACTAGATGCAGTTCATGCCCGTAGCTGATGTGCCTTCACTCAGGGAACGACATTTGGTTCCAACCATTGCCTAGCTGACCTGGGATGGGTCTGCTATTCAATGTTGCTTGGTTTTTACTCCTATTCTTTGCTGATTATGGTGGTTTGAATAAGAATGGCCAATAGATACACATGTTCAAATGCTTGGTCTCCAGCTGGTGAACTTGTTTGGGAGAAATTAGGAGGTGTGGGCTGGTTAAAAGAGGTATGTGTCACTAGTGGGAGGTTGACTTTGAAGTTTTAGAAGCTCAAGCCAGGCCCCTTCTGCCTCCTGCCTCTTATGAATCAGAACTAGGCTCTCAGCAAATGTTCCAGTGGCAACCTGCTACCATGTTTCCTTGGCCATGGACTCTCCTGCTGAAGTTGTAAGGACGTCCTTGATTAAATGCTTTTTACATTTTTTTTTGAGATTATAACACAATGGCAACATTTCCCACCTAACCCTCTCCTCTTTCTCCCTCCAAACCTAGCCCCACAGTGTAAGCCGCCCTGGGTTTTGTGTCTCGTTGCAGCCACAGAACAGAAACTGAGCCACCTGGGGTGGATTTGTTAAGCGATGTTGCTGGGTGCACTCCGGTTTTCTTGTGAAATTATTGATAGTCTTGGAAGCTGGTGGTGCCCTGGCAGGAAAATGCCGCTCACTCTGTGCCTTCCCACTGATGTCCATTCTCAGTCTGAACAAGGTCCTAGTGAGGAACTCTACGGTACAGCTGATTTCTTCAAGCCACTTCACCTTTATATCACGTCATTTCTAAAAATTCTCAGAAGTCGATTGAGATTGGAGTCTCTTACCTCAGCTACTGAAGGACGGACACACACACACACACACACACACACACACACACCCCTTTGGCAAATAGCAGCCGAGTAATGGAATTCAGCTGCTACATGCTTCAGGCCATCTAGTAGTTATTTTCCCAGTGCTCTGGTTCTATGTACCAGGCTGATTTCTAGAGCCATGAAATTTCTGTTTTATTCTGAGACAAAAATGCAAAGCCAAAAAGCTCTATTCTGACTATGTAAATGATCTGTTAGTGCCAACTCATTAGCATTTTTGAGGCAATTTGGAAGAGACTTTAAGAACATCCCACTTAGTGGGAAAGCCAGCCATCATTAGGTGGTACCTCAGCCTTTCTCTGCTCTGGAAGCTATGCATAAATTTGAGAGATGTGTTAGATTTTTTTTTCTTCTTTAAGAAGTCGTCTTGACTCATGTCAGGAAATTCCCTACTCAGTATATCAATCTGTCAGTGTCAGATAGTAACAAAAGTAGCAAGGCTGATAAGCACTTTAATACAGGGCACACTGTTTCCCTCTAGTGGCCATGGGCTGATCATGTAATCTAGAAAGGCTACGGGAATCAGGCCAACCTTTCCTATACTTCAGCCCAAGCATTGCTTGTATATATTTAAGTTCTGGCAACAATTAAGCAGCCCCATCTCCGAGTTTCCCTAAGGATCACAGCAAAATACCCTTTCTTCCTTCTTCTCAAATACTTGGGTTCCCAATTCCTGTACATGGCAGATGATATTCCTACTAAAAAGAGTACCACACAAAAGTACCATGTTCAGTCAACAATGTGATGAACTCATGCACACGTCTATCACTTCCATCACACACACACACACACACACACACACATACACACACACATACATACACATACACACACATATACATACATACACACATACACACATAGAGATAGACACATACATACCCACATATACATAGACACACATACACACACATACATACAATACACACACATACACATATACATACATACACACACATACACATAGAGATAGACACATACATACCCACATATACATAGACACACATACACACACATACATACAATACACACACATACACATATACATACATACACACACATACACATAGAGATAGACACATACATACCCACATATACATAGACACACATACACACACATACATACAATACACACACATACACATATACATACATACACACACATACACATAGAGATAGACACATACATACCCACATATACATAGACACACATACACACACATACATACAATACACACACATACACATATACATACATACACACACATACACATAGAGATAGACACATACATACCCACATATACATAGACATACACACACATACACATATACACATACACATATACACACACATACACATATGTACACATGCACACACACACACACACACACACACACACACACACACACACGTTTACCACCTCAGGTAAATCCTTCCCTTAATGTTTTGGATCTGATCTCTCTATAACATCTGATAAAGAGCCTGGACCTTTATCCTCACTGTACTTTTCTTTATTGTCAAATCCTTCCCCTGAGGATAAAAAGAGCTTGATGACACTGAATTCTTATTTAAAAAATAATTTCCAATTTCTCTGTTCAAAAACTTACCATCGCTTCCTCACAATAAGGCCCATTTGTTGAAGTAATTAATCACGCTCACACCCACTGTCTCTATTGTCCCCTCTTATTTACACATAACCAAGCTCAATCTGTTTTCTGCTCCTCCCGCTGTAGGACTTTCTTTTGCCAACTGAGTTAGGCTTCCTAGGGAACACTCCTAACCTTCCTGCCTGCCCTCCTTTCTGCCATCCTCCTTCCTCTTGGTGTCCACACACTGAGTTTCTTCACACCATCTGCACTCTGTTTATTTGGTTTCATTTTCAGCCTTTTCCTTTCTTCTCCCTTCCCATTGCCAGCATGCGTGAGTGCCCACCGCTCCTGTGTTCTCACCTTAGTCATCCCTCCCCTGCCCCCAGTGATATTGTTGACTTGAATGACAGCCACCACCTCTCACCATGGACATCTCCCAGGAAAGCTCACTGGTTCAGCTTGCTCTTCTGAACTCTAGACATGTCTGCATACCTGGTACACACAGAGCTCCACCTGAGAAGCTCCCAACCAGGGAGCACCACCAGAGAGCACCATCAAGGAACTATCCCTCCTCCAGGCCTCTCTTGCTGGGTTCTGTCTTATTTGTATCCTGGGGAAACCCCTAACTTCTTTCCCAGTCCTGCTTCCTAGCCAAGTACTGCCAAGTACTGGGGCATCTAGACTTCACAGCTTCCCTCCATCTCTTCCATCAGCTCCTTGTCCTGTACCTATAAAATGGTTCTGCTCTTCATCTACATTGCCATTTGCAACACTCTTTTAAGTGGTTCTCTGCCAGCTTTGCAAACAACTCTATACAATGTAGTTACTGGGTTAAAACAAAACAAAACAAAAACCAAGTCAGGTCCCCATGCAACGCTAGCATTGCTGCTTATTGGTGTGAGCCCTGGTATTCTTACCTGACAAACAAGGACCCACTCATCAGCATACTGAACGTTGCTATGCCTCTTTGCACACAATTTCAGTGTTCTCAGACTAGACAATAGTAGCCCCCTGCTTCCCTAAGACACATGGAGGTGATTTCCCCACAAAGGCATAAAGCTAAGACCAGTAACTAACATGACCGGATAAACTTCAGCTCATCATCGAAAGACCTTCAGCAGGTGTGGCCTTACATAAGATGGCTGGAAGGAGATATACGGGAACATGACAACTGTGGAGGAGTTATAAGACATTTAGAAAAACACCAAAAGTGAAAGGCAGGAGGAGCAAAAATCACATACACTAAGTGGATAAGAATCGCAAAGGAATACAAATATTAAAAAAAAAAGACATAGGAAGTGAATTAAATTTCATTGCAACTTTCTCTTAATAAAATTATAACGAAATTTCTCAATCAATTAAAATACACAGAGATGTTAATTAAAGGAGTGCTTTTCATTATCTTGTCCTGACAGAAGACAGCAGGATAAGACAATACTAAGTAAGGATTTGCAGAAGCCAACTGTGCTAGGAAATTAAACAGGGGCCACCAAGTAGCAAGGCGATGCCAGGCCATGAGGTCTGTTACTATTCAAGCTTACTCATGACTAATGATTTACCCAAAGGTGTACCTTGGGTGAGATCACCCCAGCATGACCTCGCTACCTCATGCTGAGTCGTCTGGACAGTTGGCTGCACCCCTCTTCCTTCATCTGGGGATGCCTTCCCCGATAATGCCCGTTTCCTGGTTGCATGGGCTTTCCCCCATGTTTCCTGAGGTGTCCAGGGCCCTGGCTTTCCTAGTAAACTCTTACAAATGATGACATCTTGTAGTCTAGAAACCAAGAGGCTTGCCTGCACCTCCATCAGAAGATTCCCGTTTCTCTTTTCCCTAAAAGAGGAAGAAGCAGGAGGACTGGAGCAGGACTTAGAGCAGAAGCCTCTCTTTTCTGATGACTGCTTGAGTAGTGAGTCACTCAAAGCCTAAGTCTTAACCCATTCTCTGTGCACCTTGGATATATAGAACCCTTACTATTATAGACAGCATGTATATTATTATTCTTATGTATCATAGACAACATATTATAACAGTATGATAACAGAAGAGGTAGGAAGAGCAAGGAGAGCAAATCCCTGTTAATGAGATCATTGTGCAGGCAGAACTTCCATTGTTAAGTATTTATTTGGATTTTACATCTACAGACCCTTGTATCACTGATGCAGAGCCTTTTGAGTATATGTAAGAACTACAGTCTCCGTGGTTAGTCACTAAAATCAGTGAGTATTTATTTTATGGCTAGAGTGTACATAACACAGTTCAGGGTTCACCTAGGGATCTTTTATTGAAATTTGATAAAACACATTTGTCCATTAGATTCTATAAATTAAGAGTCAGAAAGAAGACAGTAGAAATGATAGGAGCAAGACGGATCCACATTAAATTGGAACAGGAGTGTTCTTGCTGACATACAGGTGCCTACCATGTGGGATTCTCCCAGTGACCTGAACTTCTGGTCTGAATCTTCACTGACTGTGGTATTCCTTGTCCCAGAGGGAAGGCATGGTTAAATCAACACAAACACACCACCCCAAGTAAGGCTAGTTGCTAAAGAGACAGAGCAAAAGTTTTACTGGGTTAAGACCTGTGAAGGATGGCAACGTCATTCCCAGGCTGTTCTGAGGGTGGAGAAAGGCAGCCACTAAAGCCGCTTAGACTCAATCAGTGACTTTCTCTTACAGTGTGTGGGCAAAGAAAGGTTCATCCATGACAGCAAAGTCACTACAAGGAAATTGTCACAATCATGTCATCCTCTGGGTTTGTCATCAGTAGAGCAAGCAAATGCTCTGCCAAGTCAAGAGAGCAGTGTGTCAGGGAGACTCCGCTAGGAGAATCAAGCAAGCAGTCCTATGTAGATATTTCATTCCACTTCCGTTCCGGATGTTATTTACTTTGGACACAGTGTCTTTGACACCTTGGGATGTCAAAGGATCTCAGGCCACTTAGGACACATGCAAAGATAATGCAGCAAGAATATCTATAAGGAACTATCAATGTGTGTGCTGTAAGTTCACATGCTATGAATTTACATCTCAGCAAAAGGAGAAAATCGAAGAAAGGAGAAAAGCCTTCAAAGAAGAAATCTGTTTTTGTTTTGTTTTTTGGTTGTTTTTTTTTTTTTTTTTTTTTTGTCTTTTCAAGACAGGGTTTCTCTGTGTAGCCCTGGCTGTCCTAGAACTCACTCTGTAGACCAGGCTGGCCTCGAACTCAGAAATCCGCCTGTTTCTGCCTCCCGAGTGCTGGGATTAAAGGCGTGCGTCACCACGCCCGGCTTCAAAGCATGAATCTGAATATGTACGGGCCTTACTTTCCATCCTGCTAAGCCTTTTTCTGGCTTGCCTTCTTGGTACTCACTTAAAAAGGTCTTTAATTTTTTAATTTTTATTATTATTTATGTATTTATTATAGTAACAATTTTATTTATTTATAATTGTGTGTATGAGGTTGTATCTGCACTTGCATGTGTGTGTGTGTCCATGCATGCTAGTGTGTGTATATGTGTGTGTGTGTGTGTGTGTGTGTGTGTGTGAGAGAGAGAGAGAGACAGAGACACACAGAGAGACAGAGAGAGAGAGACAGACAGACAGACAGGGAGAGGGACAGACAGACTGACAGACAGTCAGACAGACAGAGAACACACACACACACACACACACACACACACACACACATAGAGAAAGAGAGACAGAGACAACCCATGTGTCCGGTGAGCTGAGAGGACATCTTGCAGGGCACAGTTCTCTTCTGTGTTTGATCCCCAGGATCAAACTCAGCTTGTTAGGCTGGGAAGCAAGTTCCTTTACCCACCAAGCAATGGCAGCTACTATCGTTCTTTGGATAGAAGACGAACTCCCTGATAACGTCTATAAGGCTGCATCTCTGCTGGTCCTAAGCATCTTCTTTAGCGTCATCCTGCAAAGTGTCCTTCATCTCAGTCACAGAGGTCTTCTTCAGCAAGCTGTCCTCTTCCTGTGGCTTTCCACATCCAGCCCTTGTGCATGCTATCCCCAGGCACTCAGCCTTTTACTTAGTTTGCTTTTTCTCCTAGTCTGCCACCTTCACTCTAGCCATGATCACTAAGGGAACACACATGAACATATGTGTACATATGCTCACTCATGTACACGAAATACCCTCAGGCTCTTGTTCTTTCTTACATACTAACAAAGTGCTTCTTGCCACCTTTCACATACAGTGTAGTGTCCGTTTCATCCCAATAGTTGGGGCAAACAGATCTCTGTGAGTACAAGGCTGCTCAGGGCTACAAAGTAAATCCCTGTCTCAAAGCAAAGCCAAGGAAACAGAAAACAAAAACAAAACAACAACCATCATCAGACACAAAAACAGGCCTCCATGTTACCCAGTTCCCTAGCACCTGTATGCGTTTGCTTTCATAACACTTGACTGCACTAATTTTTCATAAAACTTTGGAGCTTTCAGCCAGTGCCCATTTCTTTCTGTGGGTTAAATTACTGCTTCTTGTTATTATTTACTATGTAGCATGGAATGGGAACAGAATGGCGCTGATTGTGCCATGTTCAAGGGGGAAAGGGAGGCAGCAACACACAAACCAACGTTCACCCTTTCTAGTCTCTTGCCAGGACTGGGTTAATGTTTTTGTAGACTTTAATTTAATACCATAGAGCACTCGGTGGAAACTCTGTTCCCATTTTTCCAGGTAGAGAATCCCAGATTATGCAGGTGAAATAATTAATCCTAGAACACTTCCAGTAATCTATATGAAATAATCATCTTAAAGTTGACTGGATTTACATTATCCTGAAATATTCTATAAACTGGTAAAACCATACTTATAATTTAATTAAAGGAGCACCAATATGGCATGAGTTAGGGTGATCCTACTCTAGGGTGTAGAGAATATGCTCTGGATGCTGGCTCTAGAGTTTATGGATAATAAAAGAAGCTGAATAAGGCCAATATAAACAGAATCAAGTATTCAGTGATGAAATTTTAGTTAGAATAATTATCTTGTACTGTGCTAGGCTGTGTGAAATTAGACTTGGTAGAGTATTAGACATGATTTAAGGACTTTAAAATATGATTTCTAGGACTTGAGTTTGAGTTCTAGAACATTCCATCCCCTACCTCAGGTTCACAAATATGTTCACAATGTTTCCTTACAAAACCCCACCTGACCTTTAGATGTCCCTAAATTAGGTAGCTACTTTCTTGCAGCCTGACTTGTTCTTGGGGGCATGCACACTTCAGTGCCCTCGTCTCTTGGACCCGGGTGCAGAGGTCAGATTGTCTCTGCTGACTGGACTGCTGATTGGCTCACAGGAATGGATCTGAGATGATTCGCTGGAGCACTGCCTAATCTGGGGCTTGTGGTTTTATTTTTGTTTTTTTTTTTCCTTGTGAAAATAAGGGAGCAGATGTCATCAATAAGTGATTAAAGGACACTCATCTGGTCTCCCCTTTCACTAACAGTTTCAGTATCTTCAAATGATGTGTGCGTCGTGCTAACTATCACGTGCCTCAGCCCTCCCTGTACTTTGCATGAGCCCATGAAATAATAAAACTCAAAATATGATCAGTCTTTACTTTGGATAGACATGATTCTAGCTTCAGAAGGTAGAATGATACACATGGAATGGTTTGAAAAGAATTAGGCAAGAAACCTAATGTGTGGACTGTTAACAGAGTAAACTGCACACCCCCAAATTTACACACTAAAGTCTTATACCTGTGAACCTCAGAAGACACTTATTCTACTATGCTTTATTTACTGATGAAGATATAAGAAAAGCACTGTTAGAAAATTTGGTGATTGTTCATATATCATACCTAGCGAAATTAAGAAAGTAACTGGTGATATATATTTAGGAATAACCACTGTGCGTACTCAGTCCTCAACTGAAACATGGCCACATGTCACCTGGCATTATGTAGTAATGAGTGCGTTAAAGAGGTCATTTAGTTAGAATGAGGTCATTAGCATAGAACCTAACATAGAAGAATTCATATTTATATTACGAGAAATCCCAACACAGGCACCCGGAGGTCTAGGGAGACTACAGTCACCTGCTTTCCAAGGAGAGAAACTTACATGGAAACCAACCTTGAAGACATTTCACTCTTAGACTTCTAACCTTCAGGACTGCAAGGAAGTAAATGGTTCTAATTTACATCATCAGTCCATGGTAATTTATTATAGCAACTATAGCAAAAGAATTCATGTCCTCTACTGAAGAATGTCTTAGGACAAGGATATGCCAGTTTGTGTTGGGACTCCTGCGGAAGGATTTGTATCAGAAGCTGTCTGAATTGAATCAACAGCTGGATAATGGAAAGGTGGATGACACCTAAGAGGGCAGGAAACTTGATGAGGCCAATGTAACCTGGAGAGAACTCCATTTAGCCACTGGGCCTTGTCTCAGAAATATTTTGGCCTTTGCAACTTGTTCATCCTCAATGTTAAACATATTTCTAATATATAAAGTTTTCATTCATGTAGGATCATTTATAACTTATATTAAACATAATATATTAGTATCAGAAGTTCTATTCTGGTACCAGCATGAGCACAGTGTTTATCATAGATGTTTAAAATCTTGAAATACGTATCTACAAAAATGACTATGGGTCAGAGCAAAATAGCACTGAATCATTATAATTGCATTTCACATCATATTTAACATGGATGCAGAAGTTACCATGTATAAAAAAGGGAAAAAGAACAGAGGAGTGAGTCTTTTGAGAGTGCTGCCATTCCTCTCACTTATCCAGCATCTGGATGGAGCTTTTATCTCCATAGTCATGATCACATGCCACACGTGTTTAAGTTTCAACAGAGCTGTATAAATGAAAATGAAATAGTAAATCTATTTCCTCTACCTTAGTTCCCCTTTAAAGACAAAGACTGAAGAAAAGAGTGTCGTGAACATGACCACATTTGTTTTTATCTGGGAAAGGTGTAAAAATAGTATTCGAGAGCATAGTTTCCAGCTGAGAAATGGACACGACACCCATCTTAGAACAGGACTGTTTATCTAGAAGAGGTGAATGAACGTTTCATGAGCATTCCTTAGCATCTTCTTTGTACTTGGCGCAGCAACAATCCACCCCACCCATCCCCCCGTCTTCCCAGACTGCCAGCTCCCTTGGGAAAAGCCAACTCATCTGAATGCCCCTTATATTCTTACCAGCAGCAGGAGTGCATCCATTTTTACCATTCACACTGGTGCCTCTATTTTGTTTTAAGCCATTGATTCTACATCAGGCAGGTGCATTTTTTCTTTCAGCATTGATAAAGTAGGATATCAAAATACTTACCTAAAAAAACAAAACACACAAAAAAAGAGAACGATTACAGTGAATTCTTGGTCACATTTGATTGACAAAGCTCTGGACAAGGACAAAAATGACCAATGGTGTGTAAAGGCATCAGGACATATGTAAACAGAACATACATGTGAATGTACATTTATCATACATATATACTTCTCTGAAGCTCTAAGGAGCAAAGATTAAAACTCAATATAGGGCAAGTTTTGATTTTTCTTTCTTTCTGAGTTTCTAGACATTATCTGGCTCCATCCTGAAGGCCTAATATATTCCTTTCTTTGGAACATTAACAAGTTTTGCTAATTGCCTGAAATAATGTTTTCGTTACTATAAGCCAGAACACCTTAACTCAATTCTTGAACCAGAGCTTCAGTTCCGTATGTCCCAATAACACGGAACATGGATAGTAACATGCCACTCACAGGTGGGTTATGAAAAAAACAGGATTTGATTATGTCATTTTCCTCGAGTGAGAGGCATTGCTTGTTGGCAAAGAGTCTGCTCTCTGAGACACTGGGAACCACTAACACAGATGGCACCAGAGTTAGCATGCACAACAGAAACAGCGCATAATGGAGAAAAGCGATTCTATACACATTCAGAAAAAGCTAGGTTGAAATTATAAATGACAGATGTCGCTGGCTGTCATTAGTGTGTCAGTGGAGTATGGGCTTTGATATCTTTGGCATTCTGCTAAGCACAGAAATCCCCACCGTCTGCACGGGGAAGGCAGAAATGGCATTAGCATAGCTCTGGTGAGTGACAATTCTGGAATGGATGGCACAAGCTTTGGGAATACCAAATGAAGAGGCCTGTCCCTTCTGACAGTTGTCAAAAGCCAAAGACAATATTCCTTCTGAAAAATAATTTCCTCAATTCATCCTTGACAGAGCAGAGCCAAACAAGGAAAGAACCCCAAGGGAAATGGGACTTTAGTGAGACGAGTATGAGAGACCCCCCTTTTACACTGAAAAGACAGCATCCATCCGTGTTTTCATGGAGGGAACAGTATAGAACTGCGTGGTATGGTGCTGGCTGAGAAAGGAGAGGCACTGAAAGGCAGCGCAAGCAGCAGTCCCCTGGCCTACTTGGAGCAAACATGATTGCTCCATCAGCATCTTTAGCAGTAACATTACTGGAGAGGTAAAATGAGTGAGAACAGTTGGTAAATGTATGTATTACCCAGCCCCACTATACACATCCTGATTTAGGGACCGTGTGCTAGAAGGCACGGGTTCCTTCTCTGTTGGTGTGATGCTTCGCAGAGAGCATTCTCGGAGGGTTTAATCTCCGTTATGATGTCAGGACTTAATGAGACATAATTTAATGAAACATCAGGAAACACATGCTTTTCCTCCTAGTTTTTTTTTCTCATCATCAAACTGCTTATAAGGAAAAATACCTAGTGTAAAACATCTCGTTTTAATTGTGCTAGGCCATTAGTTAAGACCATTTTTCAGACTTCGAATACGTTATTTAAAAGATGCAGTCCTCATTCCCACTCATAGAGGGCGCTATTTTCTTGTTCATTCCATTTCAGGCACTTGATTAAAAAAACAAAACAAAACAAAAAAACCCAAATACCCCTCCAATGCTGCATCAGTGAAATAAGCCCACAAATAGCTTGACTGTAACAGAGTATATGGTAACAATCCTTTAAGGCAGATTCAAATGAATTTTTAGCGTAGCCATTGCTTGTACTGTTTTTATCTGAGTAAGATGTGGTGAGAAATTAAACTTTCATTTCCTTCCAAAGATTGTTTTTCTTATACTCTAAGATTTTGTTACTTTGCCCATTAATAAATGTTCACTAAATTTCTTGTAGAAACGTGTTTACAGAACTGTATAACAAATTTAATATCACATACAAAGATATCTTCAAGCAAAGTGCTTTACTATGAAGTGAAATATAATTTTAAAATGAAGTCATAAAATACACAGGAAACCCTCCACCTACAATCGGCAATACATCAGACCTGCAAGATGTGCTGCGGCAATGATGTGTAGAACTTGTGGGAATGGCCAACAGATTTCGGTTTAACTTGAGAACCACACCACCAGAGGGAGCCCATGCTCTATACGACCTGATAGCTAGGACCCAGAGAGAGACTGGAGAGCCCAGAGCGCTAAGGCTGAGCCACAGTACTGAGGGAAAAAAATCCTAAAGATATTCTGCTATCCTCCTAGATCTAGCGACTTGTCCAGTCATTCTCAAAGAGTCCATCTTCAATGGGCCAGCAGATGGGAGAAGCTTTAGAGACCCCCACTCAGACATTATGTGGAGAACCTAACTGGAGGTTCCCATAGGGTCCTTCTCCTAGGAGCTCTGAAAACCCCGTGGAAGAGCAAAAAAACAAAAAAACAAAAAAACAAAAAAACAACAACAAAAAAAACAAAAAAAAACAAACAAAAAAACAAAAAACAACAACAAAAAAAAACAAAAACAAAAAAAAACAAAAACAAAACAAAAACAAAAACAAAAAAAAAAACAAAACAAAAAAAAACCAAAAAAACCCAAGAGATTATAGAGTGAGAGAGGATGGAGGACACCAGGAGAACACGGGCCACTGAATCAGCTAAGCAAGGGCTCACATACATGGGCTCATAGAGACCTAAGTGACAAGCCCAAGGCCTGCGTGGGTCGGCACCAGGTCCTCTGCATATATGTGATGGCTCCGTGTTTTTGTGGGGCTTCCAACGGTGGCAGTGGGTGTGTCTCTGACTCTAATGCCTGTTCCTGAGCCTCTTCCTCCTACTAGGTTGCCTTGTCTGGCTTGGATTCGAGGGCCTTTGCCTTTCCTTACTGTGTATCTTGTTTTGCCCTGTCTGACCGTCATCTCTTAGAGGCCTGCTCTTTTCTCAAGAGGAAACTGAGCGGGTGTGGATCTGAGGGAGAGGGGAGGTGGTGAGGTCGCTGGGAAGCGTGGAGGGAGGGCAACTGTGGTCTGATGTATGAGTGAAGAATCTATTTTCAAAAAAGGAAAAGGAAAAGTAGTTTATAGAACTATATGAAATTTAATGTTACCTATAAGGATATCCTCTTGAAGTAATGTGTTATACTATGAAGTAAAATGTAACTTTAAAATACGGCCGTAACACTGGCAAACTGTGAACTGACCTCAATGTTAATATTTATGGTCATTAGTGGTGAGGTGGAAATGCCTTTATGTCTTTTACTTGCAGGTGAAGCTGCAGAGTCATTTTTAAAAACGAGTTTTCTAAGTGTCTATTTTGGTATATTAGCATCCATTTTCTGTCCCTCCAGTGAGTACAGAACTGTGAAGATTAAATCAAAAGGGCTAACAGGGTTGGTCTGGAGCACGGAGACATGGGGCGAAGGGTAGGAGGAAGCCGAACCTCACGCTGATTTTTTTTTTTTTAAAGCATCTGTCGTTTAGAAACTGAAAGCAGAGATGAAATATTAACCGACACAGGGCGCACGGCGGCATAAATAACTCGAAAGGCTTCTGCAAATCCCGAGGATCACGGAAAGGCTCACACCTTTCCACACCCCTTCAAATCCTATTCATTTCCCCGTCCCCTTCCAACCGCACTGCTGACAACAGCTCCGAAGCGCATCATCCCAAAGGAGGGAGGCTAAAAAGTCTTCCGGGGAGGTGGCGAGCAAGCCAGGCTAGGTGTGTCCTCTCTGGCCTGCAGCATATGGAGTGTTATATTTTTATTTTCTTTAGCTGTGAAGTGGTGAAATAAAATCCACCTGGCTGAGCACCCAGAAGCAATGGCTCTGTAAAAAAACATTTATAGCATTGATTCCCCCCCCCCCCTTTTTTTTAATTTTTAGGTTTTCAAGAAAGTATACTTTGCCACGAGGATGATATCCTCATGGAGACAAGGAGTGGGGAGGAGGAATGAGATGTGGAACAGTTGGAGGGTGGATGGTGGCAGTGGGGGGAGGGAGATAAAATCTGGAGTGTAAAAAATAAATAAATAAAAGACAAAAAATAAAAGAAAGTATACTTCTTCATTTCATATTACAGTGCTCAAAAAAATGTTTGTCGTAAGACTGTGTCTTTTAGAAATGTCAGACAGGCTATACCCACAAAGTCTAATCAACATGGTTGTCTAAAACAAGACCTGAACAACCATGACACCTATGGAAATCCTAATTTGAAAAGGGCAACTAAGGGTCTCGATAGTAGATAAAGAACTGAGAACGATATGATTAGGAGAAATGGTCCTCCCAGAAACAGTCCTCCCAGGGAAATGTTCCTTCACTGATTATCCAATGCTATGTGGTCAGCCTTGAGATCCTATGCACATGATAGGTAATGTTAGACAGATTGAGAAGGGTGTACTTATATTTTATAAGAATATATAAACTATGTGTGTATATATATATATATATATATATATATATATATATATATAACAACTATCAAAGGAAAAGAAGCCATTAATTTGAAAGAGAGAGCAAGAAGGATTTATTCTATAGGAGAGGTTGGTGAGAGGAAGTGGGGAGAATCATGCAATTGAATTATAACTTCCAAAAATGAAAGTTTCAAAACAACCAAAACTATCCACCATCAGTAAATATAACAAAAATTCCCTGTCATAGGGAAGCCAGAAAACACATGGTAGCAAGATACAGGTGTGGGAGGAGCAAGCCCCAGGAATTTAAAAAAAAATGTGTTTTCCAAAAGAGAAATTAAGTTTTCCTTTAATTCCATACATCCAGACACAGTCTTTGAAAACACACATTGCTAAGACCATGTTAGCTACACATGCTAGTGTGTGCCTGATATTCCAGCTACTTGGAAGGATAAACCAGGAAGGCCATTTGGCTCCAGAGCTTCAGAGCAGCTAGGATGACACCGTGATACACCGAGCCCTCTCAACCAAGACATTAGCACCAAATTGAGTAGACTTAGTTTGTGTTCAGCTATTTTAAACCATATAGACTACGTAAATTGAAATCTACAAGAAACATGCCTGTCTACAGAACTATCCATGATCACCTTGGGACTGATCCCTGGCTAGTACAGACATCCAGGGAAGTCATACTTGGAGAAAATGGTTTATGTGCGGAGGCTGATGTTTTTCAAACAGGAAAGGAGAGGGAGACAAAAGGCTCGAGAAGAGGTCTGCCAAAACCCAGTCTGCTCATGACCACAGAGGAGTCCAGCGTCTCCCTGTGCTGTGTGAATCACTTCAGCTGTTGCCACTGCTCCTGAACAATGGCCCTAGTGAGTGGCTTCCTTGTCAGCTTTCCAAGTTAGACCTTGTATGCTGTTCATCAACAACTACATGAGTTATGTTGATCCTCTCTGTCACCTTGACTTTTAATTTCCCCTTCAAAATGGGAGTTTTATGAATTGATTTGATGGGTCGCATTAGTCTCTTCACAGCATATGTAAAACTTACCTCCCTAAATGCTTTGAACATAAAATGATAAGCAGCTCCATTTTATCCTACTAATGTCTACCTAAAACCTACACTGAATACTGCTGGCTCAGCATAGGGGGCCCAATTAGAGGGCTAACATTACACAAGGGGATTTGAAAGTTAGATTTAATTCTACTTGACGACAGCCCCAAACAGAGACCACTGAGTATGGATGCCCTTGACATGGGAGGAAATGGAGGGATGAATGGAGAATGCAAGCAAATGATTGCTTTCTTACAGATTTGCCTTCCTCAATCCCATCAGACACTGTAAATAGAAGGAAATCCACTCTGATAATAAAACCATAGGTTTTGAGATCTGGATAGGCCGGGTTCATGACCTTGTTTGAGTTTTTGTTTTTTTTTTTTCCCCTCATGAAACAAAGGAAAACGATCTTGATTAGAAGAAAGAAGAGACTATGGCACATGCTCAGTAAAAGACTTTTGCGTCTTTTGTTACGTAATTTAACTTAATAGGCTAACTCACTTTCACAGTTTAAATTCTGTATATGCTTCTATATATAGCTAGATTCTAATTTCAATTCATTCAAACTTGTATATTTATTATTGGGTATTTCTAGCAGACAGAATATAAATATCATATGATAATCATATTTGCAATAAAACACATGTTAACTTAGAAATTATTTAATGAGATACATGCCCGAGGAATTATTTGTTGGTTGCAATCATTTGTGCTATTGAGGAAACTGTACGTGCTGTCAAATTTGTTCATAAACTTTACCAAAAGCATCTTTCTTCCTGATGTGAAACTGTCCCAAAGATTCTGTTAAAAATATCTCCTTCTTCAGCAATGAATAGAATCTTTCTTCTTTTGGTAATGTTCTCTAAACATAGCTTACAGTATTGCCCTTGCTTGAACGATAATGCCTGTGACCAGTGATTTTCCACGTCTAGATTTCCAGATGTGATTATTCCTGACAAGGGGTCTCCACTTATTTCAGATGTGTTTTAAGAAATTTGTGAAACTAGAATTCATTTTACCCATCACTGTCACTCTCCCCCACCCTCAAGCAAGTAGCCAAGCTAAGAGAATGATGTAGGCCACTATCAGTGCCCTAAAGTCAACTGTTAGGCTAAAATGGCTGATTACGTTAGCCATGCTGCTCATCACTTCACATGTCAAGTAGGATAATAGGAGTTAGGTCTACTGAAACAAGATATGCAGCAACATTGCAACTGTCCCCTTGATCTTGACCTTTGAAGGCACAGTTTAGACTTTGCAGATTGACCAAGTGATACCAGGGGTACTGTATTCACTCAGTTTACCTTTGCCATGAGGATTAGCCTTGATTAAGAATGCTGATGGTCATAGAAAGAGACTTGATCCTCTGAGATTGTCATGACCATGCACATGTTATTTGAAGGGCTAGGTAAGTTATGATAACTTAACACTAATGCAGCAGAACTATGGCCATTTTTCTTTATAATTTCTCCCTAGTCTTCATTTTTCTGTTTGTTAGATATTTTATTTATATTAAATTGAGTAAAATATGCCACAGTTAACCAGTACAACGTGTGATATTGTTAACGTGGAGTATATTTTTTATATAAAATATAGGACAATAGACCCCCTTTGCTCTGAGTTACTTTAACCAGATTTCCATTGGAGACACTGGAGGGGATTTTAGAAAAGTCAACACTGGTTAACTGAATGCTTACCCAATTCCCTGACCTTTCTTATTTTGGGGCAGATGGTAACATTGCTTTTAGCCTCCCTTTGGATGTTAGCCTTGGCCCTGTGATATATTTTGTCCAGTGGCTATGAGCTTAAAGTGGTAAGTGCCACTGCTGGGCATAGAATTAGACTAGCTGTGGCTGATTTATTAGAATCTTTTCTCCTGGTGAGGAAGCTTCGATTGAGATGCAGCACCAGTTCTTCTGGTCTCATCTTGAGTACAGGTCATAGACTTTGGCCTGCAATACTGAAAATGGAAGAAGAATAGGAAGTAAAACCCTTGCCATCTTAAGTCATTTAGACTTCAGACCACTGACGAACAACCTAGTCTGTCCTGGTTTGCAAAAGGAGCAACCAAAACAATAACATATTAACAACTGAGGAAGCCACGAGAAAGTTCATACACAAAACGTTAATTATACACAGATTTTTTTTTTAAGTTCAAAGAATGAAGCACAACTAAGAATTGACTTAATTACTATCATCCGGCACAAAAACAAGACTTGTTTGTTTTTCTTAACCTTTCCCAAAGAAATATCTTTCTGTTTAACAAGAGGATGCAAACTTGGACCTGGATAATTGAAGGTTTGAATAAGAGAAAATAAAAGATCTTCAAGTTAGCAACAAAGAGCAAGAAGCCCAGGACAGGTCAGTGAGGAGAGTCCTCCCTGAGGTGACCACAATGGAGGACATACCTCTATAACTTTCAGGCTGGACATCTTGGAACAACCTATAGATTTTAGAGTAAGGACTTTAGAAGAAGACCTGGGGATTTCTAAACACATTCATCAGTTAGCATAATCACATCTGTGAGCTGATTTAGACAACGATGAAGTCAGACAGTCCTGACAGAAACTCGGACTTGGATGGTCACTATTGACAGAAGAGGCTTTTTTTTTTTTTTAAACATTCATTCAGATTCTCAAAGAGACAACTTAAGGTTCTGAACTATGGTTTTAGAGCAACCATAGGAAAAATAAAATAGGAACACACAAGCATAATCTCAGATTTTCTTCCCCAACTCCTTTAGGAACAGTGTGTCCATATTTTCTTTCCACCTTCAAATCACTGTGCACATGGCACAGTATTTTACTTCTGCATGCTTAAACTACTAATTAAGTTGGCAAAGCAGAAAGTCTAACTTGAATTCTAACCAGCACGGTAATTATAGTTGACTTCAAAAGGCTTGGAGACTGTATTTTTCAGAGGCTGGGGTTTTCCTTTTCCATCCCATTCCTCAGGTCTGTTCTTTTTCTCCTCTCTAGAAAGGTTAACAAAGAAAGGTAAACTTAGCTTCCCACACCGCACTTCCTGGCCCAGTGCTGTGTCAGGCTGTCAGAATCTAAGATCTCCAAACTTTCTTGGCATAGGGCTCTGACTTGCTAACTTTTCTGCTCCCCTGTGCCCCCAAACTCTATGGACTACAGATTCCTCAGAGGAAGGAAGGAAGGTCATTCAAAACCATACGTTCTTTTCCCACAAGAGCAAAGCTAAACCAACCAACCTGAGAGCACAGAGAGAATCAGGTCTCATGTAAGTGTGGGATTGGATTGGAGTATGGTAGGCACTTGGGCTTCTGGGCATGGGGGCTTGGTAATGTTCTATCTGTTGATCCAGTGACAGAGGTGGGCTCAGTTTTCAGAATATTTCAAGTTGAATACCTAAGTCTAAGTTCCTTTCTTTACGTAGGTTAAATTTCAGTAGCCCATCTATCCCTTAAAAATGCTTACTAGCACTATCACACAGAAGGTAATTGGGCTTATCCACACAATACGGTAGAAGCATGTGTCAGCAGCTACTCAGACGTAATAGTGACATATTAAAAAGGACAACAGGTTCATTAGTCTATAAATATGAACTAGGAACACAGAAAGTACATGACTACCAGTTAAGGAATTTCATAGCTCTTCCCAACTAAAAAGGAAACTTTTAAAAGCAGCTGGAAAATACATATACAAACTTTAAAATGAAACTATCCTGCTTTTGAAGAAAAGGGAACTTGGCTGATACTGAGATAAGTGTTTCCATAAGTAGCTTAATTTATGAGATTAAGTGACAATGGCCACTAATATAAAACAATCTTACAAAATTACATGCCTATGATATTTCAATTTTATCGTCAAGAGATCACATTATTAATGTTATATAGGCATTTTAAGGGTTCTGTGAAGGAAATATGCCCACTTCCATATCCATGGAAATAAATATGTGAAGGCTAAAATTGAACTACGCATAACTTCATGAGAGGAACAGAAATAGGTTGATGAGGGTCAGGTTACACAGTGTTAGAGAATTTAAAAAAGATGTGCATTCAGCTGATAACTCCAGTCACCACCATTACAAAACAATGAGTAAGATGGCAGAAGAAATGTTGAAACTACCTAAAAGAAAAACTTGTCTCAAAGTAACCTCTTTACATGTGTAAGTGGATATGTTAATTACTAGCCCTTCTCTTGTCTTGTCAAATTGGGCACAAAACATTTTCTGCTTGTCAATATCTTAAATTTCTAAATTAGTTGACAGAATGCTTTAGACATATTTGCCAAGCAGTTTAGCAATTCCATATCATATATTGGGTTTATATGATCAGAATCAATGGCAAAAAATTATGATTGGATAAATAAAAATAAATAAACAATTATTGGGTAAATTTAGTTTTGAAAGATAAGATATATCGAAGACTCATAAGCATTATAAACATTTGCATCTATTATAACTGCATATTTGATTTAGTGAATTAAATAATTCTGGGTCCACATTCAGTTAATAAAGCAGTGTGCAACATGTAACCTGAGCCTCTCAGTGTACTTTTATAAAATCCCAAGGAAAGACACTTAAAGTTTTAAGCTTATTTGTAGATGGGTGGTGCTTGTACGTGATAGTGCTTACTCAAGCCAGAAAAACTCATCAGAGGCCTTGGATCTGGAGGTACAGGCCACTGTGAGCCATCTGACCTGTGTCACAGTACACACAGCAGGCACAGTATGCACTTCTAACCACAGTCATCTCTCCAGCCCCTCTCTTTCTAAGTTTTTAGATAAATAAATTCTGGCTACTATAGTGATAAGTGTCCTGAAGTGGTTCAATGTTGTGCCATCTCCTAAGGTTCATCACAGTTAATTATTTAGTACCCCTTGCTCCTGGGTAATGCACATAACATACCTTTAAATGTGCCATGGGAAGTGTTCCCAGTGTGACAAAGTAATCAATGATCAAGGCAAAGGCAGACTCGGGTTTCATGTTACAGTAACCTGGCAAGTATCTTTAAAACAATGATTTTCTTTCCCTAGCCGATGCTAAGAAATTCTTGAATAGTCATCTCTTTTGTTCTACATCATTCACTGTGCACCTCCAATGACTCCAGAACACTGTGAGGGCTGGAAAAACTGACTCTACAAAGCCTAAGTCAGATTCCAAACTAAATACATCACTTGTTCTCTAGCTCCTCATAATTAAGTCAAAACAATGCAGGTCATTAATTTAGTACATTCGAGACTATTTGCCTTGTGCCTATCCTTAGTGGAAAAAAAGAAAAGAAAAAAGAAAAAGAAAGACAGAAGGAAAGGAAAAAAGGAAAAAAAAAAAAAGAAAGGAAAGACCCTGCCCCCCAATCTTGCTATGGACTCTTTACAATTTTGATTGTTGGGGATGGCTTGTGCAAGGCATATACATATGCTGATTTATGTATGCCAGGTATCTGGTTGTAGGAGGATTTGACACTGTCATTATTATGGAGTATCTCTTGTCTTAATGTTGTGTAAAACTTGTTCTTCATCGCCTCCGATTGCTTAGCAAAGAGCTCATCAACCAATAGTTGTTCAGGAAAGTTAAGGAGGGACCTCTGATCCCAGAGAGGGGGGTCTCAGGTGGAGGGAGTTGCAGTGGAGTGCCCCGTGAGGGAGTTGTGCCATAAGGATACTCATGGAGCAGGAACAGCCAAGAAAAGCCTAACATGGCAGGTAACTGGGCACGGGGCTGGGAAGTAGCCAGCACAGTCAGGTCAGAATAGATGAGTACTGGCCCAGCTATAATACAAGAAGCTTCTTCATAAATATAAAAGGTCTCCATGTTATTATTCAGGAACAAGGGAGGCACAAAAAAGCCCCAAATAGTACTTTATACCTGATAAGAACTCTAAATTCCCATTTAGATTTTAAAGAGCATATTTGAAACTGTGGACTCAAATCCACTTGGGAGGGTGGCAAAATAAATGTATTTTTAAGTAGCAGACAAAACTATATTTGAAATCACTATATGTAGTAAGTAGCATTTTGCAAAACCCTGGGCTTAGGAAAACGTACACATGCATGTGTGCATAAATACAGACTCCCAGGAAAACCAAGTGGCTTTCTGGACTTCACTGTACTCTCGGCTAAGTCCAGGTAAGGTGTTCAAGCTTTCCCACAGTTTTAAATGCCTATAGTGTTTCAGCGACATAGGAGTTTATTCAGTCATGATTTCAAAGAAGTGACACTGAACTAAGAAAATCTCATTATAGAGTAGATATGACGACCTGCTTGTAAGCCCAGCACTCAAAAGACAAAGTTCTAGGCCAGCCTGGGCTATAGAGAGAGAGCCAAATTTAACTTCAGGAAGGAAGGAAGGAAGGAAGGAAGGAAGGAAGGAAGGAAGGAAGGAAGGAAGGAAGGAAGGGAAAAACTGTAAAGTAAACACAGCATATATATTGGGTGTACTTACTGAAGTGGATTGTGCAAATTAACATCTAATTTCTTCTATTAAGAATTTTCACGGCTAAATATTTCACTGACTCTTATGGCATATAGATTCACCTTTCTACTTATAGGAACATTTTGGGATCTCTCTTTCTCTCTCTCTCTCTCTCTCTCTCTCTCTCTCTCTCTCTCTCTCTCTCTCTCTCTCTCTCCCTCCCTCCCTCCCTCTCTCTCTTACTTCCCTTTAATACTTGGGATTGAAGCTAGGGCCTCATACATTGGAGACAAGTGCTGCACCACTGAAGTATGCCCCTAACAATTTTTCCAATATAGAAAATGTTTATAGGTCTGAACATTAATTCAAAAAAAGGAGACATTCTTCAATATTTGATTCACTAATATTCTAAATCTTAGAGGATAATAATTTAAGAAAAAAAAACCCTAAGCTATTTAGGAATGGTTTTAAGTGTGTAAAGTTACAAAGACTGGGATAATTTACATCCATGTAAAGAATATTTGTCTTTGCAATATTATTGTCTGTGTACACATAAGTCATGGGTTTTTCTTTGAAAAGCTTTTCTTCCCCCAAGAAGCAGTGTAACAAAACTTTGGAAATAGCTCTCCTGAGATCTCTGGGTGGTCTAGAATTTCAAACATTGACTTGTCAACGTCTCAGGAGACTTTCATTATCTTACTCCCCACCACAGTCACCTGCCATTCAGGTTCTGGGCCAGTCCGGGCCACTGAAGATTGCTATTGCTTTCATTTGTTCATGATGGGCACTGAAGCTTCAGTATAATGGCAAATGCTGTGATGTCTTTGATTTATCATCAGGAAGACCAATGGGGAATCATGCCAGGATGAGAGTCCCTTACAGTGCTCACGCCATTTATAGTTCTTAAGTCTTTTAAGAAATGTCTTTTTCCTTCCATCATCTTTAAAGTTTCTATTTACTTACTCCCTTACTGGGTAAATTCTGTGTTCTAGACAGGTAATGACAATCTACATGGGAAAGTAGTTCCTGCCTTTATCAAAACCCCTTCTGCTCATAATAAAACCTGCCCGATTAAAACGACTTATGTTACTCTCTTTTGACAATGGCTTATAGTCAAGACCTATAGAGGTTTTACTGTTTACAAAGTAAACAGGGCAGCATCTCATAGGCATGGTACACATGTGACAGCCTACAAACAAGAGCTTTCTGAGGCTTATCATCTTGGATTTCATCACTGGTGGGGAAAAAAAAGGCAAAGCAGTCAAGGTCACATGACCCCAACTGTGGGAGCTGCCAAGTCAGCTCCTAGGACTTGCCCAGGAAAGCTACTCTGACCTTTAGCTGACGTCACACATGCAGCTGGTAAGAGAAGCCACAGGACACGTTCAAAAGAAGCTTTCCTCTGAGGGCTGGTAGCTTGCAGCATCACTCAGTCCTAGACTTGGAAGGCAGTAGAAAACATGCAGATGCTTTCTGACTGGAAGCATTGTGATACTTCTCCCACATGGAGGTTACACACTGCAGTGGAATGAGGATTCACAGCACAGTAATAAGTATACAATTCAGGGCGCACGAATCAGGAGATTTTTGTCTGGGATTGATGGCAGGCTTGCCAAGTGTCTCTGAGTATCTCAATAGCCCGAGGTGAAGCTGCTTCTTATCTCAAGGGAGTTGGATTTGCCTATTGATGCTCTGGGATGGAAATACTCAGCATTTACAGGGTCCTTCTTTTCTGTTCTGTGGATAGAACAGTTAGACAGGCAGTGGTAGGGAAAGAGTGTCCTGAGACCCATTTGTAAAACCCTAGAACACTCCTGAATCCCTTTGCTTTTGACTATTAAGATTCAAAAGGTTTGGCACGGTCTTTTAATGATGCATGCAGGTTCAAAAATAGCCCTTCTGTCCTGAGGGATCACAGTCACAGTCATTTCCATGAACTTGGTTTAAGAAGAATTACCAGTTTTTTTTTTCATTTCTCCAACTCATGCTGATATATATTTTTATAAAAGTTCTTCATTTTCCAATGGCATACTCTTTTATCACGACAGGAATAATTTGGTCTCAGTGTTTGAAATAACATTACAAAATGACTCCTCTCACTACTGTAGAAGCTAATTTTAAAGGGAGCCCTTTAAATCACAGCACCGTGACAAAGAGCTCCTCCCTTTGTCTTCATGGCCATGCCCTAGAAGAGTGGTACTCAACCTGTGGGTTGCAACCCCTTCAGTAGACCTCTGTCTCCAAAATTGTTTATGTTACAATTCATAACAGCAACAGAATTACAGTTATGAAGTTACAATGAAAATAACTGTATGGTTGGATGGGGGTCACCACATGAGGAACTGTGTTAAAGGCTCGTGGCATCAGGAAGGCTGAGAACCACTGCTCTAGCAAAGGGGGGGGGGGCATAGGCAATGCTTGAGTCAGTATTTGTTGGCAACACACCTTCACTCAATTAGAACTGAAGCAATTTTTGAGGACTTCGACACCTAACACTACAGGGCATGAGAGGTTTCACACAAACGTGCCTCTAAGAAAATGCCTGTCACATTTTTATGTGAGAAACTAGAGAATGTGAAATTTAGGAGGGTGCTGAAGATTAGAATTTGACTCTGTCAAGTCTGACAAACATAAAGGTGTGTATACACACACATAGATATGTAGTGGGTTGGGCTAATGCTGCTTGTATTCTAATGCTAGATACTCTGGCTTTAGTAGGAAAGATGAAGGTATACTTTTTTTTTTCTGCAGAAATATAAACATTAACTTTGAAGGAGAAAGTGACGGCAGAGGTTCACTGGAAAACAATGTGTCAATGCCTTTATCAAGACATCCCTCATGTATATAAACTCTGTGTGTTTACTCTAGCACCATCCAGAGCCCACTTTGGGTCATCTGCCCCAACCCCATTCCATGCCTGGTTGTGATGACCCTGTCAACACTAAGTAGCAAGGGTGAGGTTGATTGCTTTACTGTCAGCAATCTTGAGGAGTTCTGCTCGTAGCTTCTTAGAAAATCAAGGGAAAAAAAATACAAGGAAAAACAAAATTAAACTGTAGAAGAGAGGGGGATGGCAGTCCTGGCCCACAGAATCAACAAAGCAGGACTCACGTGGGCTCACAGAGGTGGAAGCGGCGAGCTGTAAAATGTAGCCTGGATGAGCACTGAATTCCTCAGAGTATTCTAGAATTTGGTGAGTCATCAATCACTATTTGACAGCTAATGATATCTACCATCGATATCAAGTCATTAAATAACCAAGCAGCCACACAATCAGCACAGGGAAATTCACACTGTCTTTGGATTTCCAATAATGTATGCAATGCCATAGCCACTTGGGATTGATTTTTCATGGTATAGCACTGTTGTTTATTAATGTATATGAATGATTTACACAGAAACATCAAGTCCTATTGATATAGCCACACTGAAATGATCTTGGCATTGTAAAGAAATACCTAGGAGATTAACATGATTTGGATGAAAAAAATCTGGCTTAATTTCAATGTAAATCTCTACCAATAATGTTTGACTTCATAACCTGTCTTCCCAAGGGCATTGCTGTCGACCCAGGATTCTGGTTTGGGTTGGTTATATGGGTATTTGCATGTATTGTGTTCTATATGCAATTATATTGCAGGATGATTTTTTCCTGGAAGAAATATCTTGCTTGAAAATCCAAGAGGGTAAAGTTTCTAAATGCTTTCCAATCATATAAGATCAGAGCCAACACATTGAGGGAGTGACAACCCCACTGCTGTCAAAGCACGTCACAAAGAGGCAGAATGCGGGAGTGCCTTGAGCTCTCACAGCCCCCTGATGTCAATTTAGATCAAATTCAGATAACTGCTATGCCAGCTGCTTGATTCTCCTGGGTTCTGTGAAAATCCAATTCACTATAAAATGAGGCTGCCATCTAAATACCATCAAAGTTCCTTTGAAAAATTGGCAGAAGGGTTTAGGCTTTTTGTGAATGCCTTCCACCAGCCTACAATAGGCAGCCTGTAGAGAACGATCAATTCCTTCTGATTCCTCTCTATTTTGATCACTACTGTTATCTAAAATTCTGTTTCTGTGCTCTATAGTATGATATACAGTGAAAGACAGTCTGTGTTCCATTAAAATGTAGGTGATATAGGGCCTGAACATGATTGGTTTGCAGATTCTGTAAGGCCAGTACCACCTCCCAGCATTTGAAAACAGTGTTGCCTAGGCAACCATACTGTTTGATTTGTTTCTCCCAGAGTTCCCACCTTTCATCCTCACCTTCCCTGGCCTTTTCTCTCTCTCTGACTATCTAATGTTATTATAGACTTTCTATGTTGTTCTTTAGAAACAGAAGAGATTTTCAGTCTAAAATACATATAATACTAATACATTGTCTCTTAACAATTATAAACTTTATCATAGGCATCATGTTTTTCTGTTTCATCCTGTGTTAGTTATTCACAAGTTAATAAAATTAGCTCACACTGATTAAAATACTCCTATGTTCCCTACCCCCCACAGTCTCTCTCTCTCTCTCTCTCTCTCTCTCTCTCTCTCTCTCTCTCTCTCACACACACACACACACAAACACACACACATACACACATGCATACATACATGCACACACACTCATACAACAGTTTTTAGCTAATTTGTGCAACATTTATATTGAAGCAGATATTATTATCACTACTTTGTACATGAGAAAATGTAGACCTGGAGCTACTGAGTGATATTCCCAGTGTCACATAGCTTGTGAGAGGAGTGTTGCAGTTAAAGGTAACCAACTTGCCAGTCAAAAGTGTACAGGGTCTTAAAAATCACTGGTACATACTGACTCTCTGTCCTAATTTGCTTTTCTGTCTCTGTGATATAGACCATGATCAAAAGCAACTTGGGGAGGGAGGGGTTTATTTCATCTTACATCTTCACGTAACAAGTACACCAGGGCCTGAACTGAAGCAAAGACCATGGAGGTAAGAGCAAGTGGGCAATAGCCTTAAACGTATTGGCACAGGAAAAGACTTTCTGAACAGAACACCATTAGCACAGGGATTAAGATCACAAATTAATAAACTGGATCTCCTCATGACACTGAGACGCTTCTGCATGGCAAAGGACACTGTCATTCAGACAAAGCAGCAACTTAAAGAGTGGTAAAAGATTTTATCAGCTACATATCTGATAGAAGGCTAATATCCAAATAGAGAGGACTCAAGAAACCAGATATCAAGAAAGCAAATAACTCAGATTAAAAAGTGGGGTACAGATGTAAATAGAGAATTCTCAAAAGAGGAAACTCAAATGGAGGAGACTCACTTAAGCAAATGTTCAACATCCTTCAGCATCAGTGAAACTGGAGTCAAACTACTTTTAAGACTTTTATCTTCCACTCTTCAGGATGGATAAGATCAATAAAACAAGTGATAGCTCATGCTGGCAAGACTATGGAGTCGGGGGAGCACTTATCCATTGGGGGTGGGAGTGCAGGCTTCTACAGCCACTATGGAAATCAGTATGGCAGTCCCTCAGAAAGATAGGAATTGATCTACCTCAAGATCCACCCACTCCATTTGTGGGCATACGCCCCAAAGGCAATTCATCCTGCCATAGAGACATTTACTCAACTCTATCTATTGCTCCTCTATTCATGATAGCCAAAAATTAGATACAACCTTCAATAAAATGGATTTAAAAAAATCATGGTGGCACACTTACATACTAGAGTATTAGTCAGCTGTTTAAAAGATGTAATTCACAAGTAAATGGATAGGACTAGGGAAGAAAAACATCCTAAATTAGCTATCCCAGACCCTGAAAGAGAGATATGGTATGTGTTTGCTTGTGTGTGGATATTAGCTGTTAAGTCAATGAGAGCCAAGGTACAATCTAAAGAAGTGCAGAGGTTAGGTACACAGTAAGGGACTAGGTGGAACACATAGCTCTCCTTAGGAAAAGGGAATTGAACAGATAGTTATATATTGGGGGCTGGGGCTGGAATGGGAGGATCAAGTGGGGAGAGGAAAGAAGGGGATGAAGAAGGGAATACAAGGAGTGGCAGGTAAATTAAGGGCCATTTGATGGGTAGAAGCTTCCTAACATGTATACACATATGAAGGCCATATAACAAATTGACAAATAATTGGGAAGACAAAGCCCCAGCTGGCCACCGCTTTTTACCAAATGAAGCCTGAAGTTCCAGGATTGAGATACGTTTAATTGAGTTGTTGGTCAAAGAAGTCCCATGGGAATCCTCAAACAACACCGTCTGTTGCAAAGACTATAGGTTGCTCTCCAACTGACATCCAGGGCCCATTGCTGAAGACACCTTCACAGTCCATTGAACACAGAGAAGTCGAGTCAGTGCCTGCAGTGAGCCCTGTCTGATATAGAAAGGTACTCTGGATATTACCAAAAGAAATGTAAACACCCACCTAGCCAAAAATCCTTTGATCTAGAATGGTTTCCTGTCTACAGTAACCAACCAAATTCTGATTTGACTTAAGGCCAACTCCATGACTTGGACCTCTACCCAACACTTCTTGTGTGATCAAGAACAAGATACTAGATAGCCCAAGGACCTAGGGTAAAACCAAGTACTACTGGCATATAATAAAAGCAACCATAAAACAATCCTTAATGACATTCCGCTATACTCATCAGAAGATACTTTGCAGAGAGTGAGACCTTGGGACACATTGCTTAAAGAGAGATGTCTTCGTCACCCCTTTCACCCAGACTCAGGGAACCTCATGGAAGAGGAGACAGGAAGTATATAAGAGCTAAAGGGGCTAGCAATAAACCTTCTCCATATATATTATGGTTTTCACTTGAGTGTTTTTATGGGATTCCTGGCGTGTGAGTGAGTGAGTCTCTGATTCTTGGGCCTTTTCTGGTACTCTTTTCCCTTCTGTTTGTCTTGTTCAACTCCAGTGAGATGGATTTGCTTTACTTTATTATATTTTATTTTGATGTTTTATTGTTATCCCTTAGAAACCTGCTTTTTTTTTCTAATGACAGAGAGAAAGGGAGTAGGTGTGGATGGGAGAGGAGGTGGGAGGTGGGGACCGGGAGGTAGGGGAAACCATAATCAGGATATATTATGTAAGAACCAATCTATTTCTATAAGAGGGAGAGAAAAGAAGCCACCAGGAAGAAGTAGTACCAGAAATGAGACTACTACCCAAAGCTGCATCCTGAAGAGCTATTCCCCATGGACTCGTCTCCACACTTAGATGTAATTATGGGTTAAGTGATACCTCACAAGTCACACACAACAGGAGAAGAAGTACTCATCCCCAGCACTACAAGGATCAACTGAGTTCCCATATGTCACAGTGGGACCTTTCTTCTCACTTGACCCTGTAAGGGAATGGACCACAGGAGCCTGTGGGGGTCAATCTGCCGAGACTGTCCCAAGAATACCCAAGAATGCCCCTACGTAGTTTCCCTGCCCGCTTCAATCTTTGGATACTATTCTCAGTCTATATATGGACGGGATACCATTCTCCATCCGACACTCTGGGAAGGATTCTGAGATCATTGTGGGTTTGGCCTCTGCTCTCTCATTTTCTCAGGGTTCACATGGTTGCCTTTTACCAGTGGACGGACATCTTAGATAATTGCCTTCCCTGATATCAGCAAGAGGAGAGAGAGAGAGAGAGAGAGAGAGAGAGAGAGAGAGAGAGAGAGAGAGAGAGAGAGAGAGAAAGTTTCCCAGTTGAAGCAGAGTGAAATGTAATGGGCTTAAAAGTGCTGCAATTATCAAGGCCCATGGCCATGCTTTAATTTGCTGTTTTTCATCTCACATTTTTATGCTTTACTAGTTTCAAATAATTAGAGCTGACGTAAGCTGATAGAAACAGCCGAGACGTGCATCTTGGAAGACTTGAGACACCACTTTTTAATCTAGCAGAAATGAGTTCAAAGTAGACAAGCTGCCTAGATACACACATGAAGGAGCCTTGATAGAAACAATTCTTTACTATCCAGTATAGAGGTTTATTTTTCTTTAAAACAGATTTGGTCAGAGTAGCACTAAAGCGTACATAGCAGTGCACGCTTTAACAGTGACTTAATCTAGAACATTCCTTCATATGAAGAAAAGCTAGATCTGCATCCCACAAAATCATAAACTTGTAAATAACCTATAGTTGCCAGGAGATGTCTTCTCTGTGGGTAGGGGTCTTCTCA
>NC_000079.6:109517546-109527546 GCF_000001635.26 Mus musculus | reverse complement strand
ATATATCCATGTACTGTATTTATTTAATTTTTTTAATTATCTGAAGCAAGGTGAACTTGTGAGGAGATGTTAGTATCATTTATTTTTGGCTGATATGTATAAAGGAGATTTTTATAGTGTTCTCTACCATTCACTGTGTGTTGGGAATGTATGTTTTATCACCCTTTAAAAAATAAACCAGTAAGTGAATGACATGATCCATAACTCTCCTAGGAGGAAGCTGTGGATGTCTTTAAATCAGATATTATGTTATATAGAAACTGACTATCTCACATGTAGATACATTACACTGAAGCATCTTAGGGAGTATTTCCTTTATTATTACTTTGAAATGTAACTGATACCCAGGTTCTGAAACACTGAAGTCCTTTTCTCAGTTCCTGTCCAGAAAGATGCTATAAAAATTATTATAACATCTTTATTTGATTTGCATGGCTACAGAAAGATCTTCCGTATATTGGCTTGGACACTGTTCAATCATAATAAATATTGTAGCTAAACATTGGGTGTGATATAGAGATTTGTCTTTTCAGTAATGAAACGGGAGACAACGGATCTTCTGTGACATGATCGCAGGAGTAAAGGATTGTTTGGTTACCCAGACAAGAAGTGGGAAAAAAAAAAAAAAACGAGAAAAGGCCAGAGCTGCATGATAAAATTACACCATGACATTGTGGGCATTCCAAACCCAGGTACACATTCAGGTCACTGGTTTCTCTTCCTCCAGCAGATGCCTGTATTGACAGCTGATACCTGAGCACTCTCAGCTAAGTCTCTCACCCAAAACTGCCTTTGATTGGGGACAGCAGAACCTGCCAAATCTTCACCCATCCCCTTCTTCTTACCCAACAGCTACAGATATTGAGAAAATTCCTAACACATATCCCCTAAGTCTCTTGTAGGGGACTTTTAACCCAGCAGTGTGGCCGCTCTGGCTGGAACACAGGCCCGCCCTTAGCCTACACCTTTAATCTCGAACAATGGAGGTAAGGTTCGTTTGTAGAAGGAAGCAGCTATTTCTTGAGTCTTCTCTAAGTTGGTGCTAGTGTGAGCACATTTAGCTACATCTTTGGTCACCTTTGAAAATGACTCGTTCAGCTCCTTCATCACCACACAGAAACTGGGCTTTCTCTGGAAGGCACTAACGTTTAAAATGGTTTCCACTGAACGTGTTTTTCTCCTTGTGACTTCACAGCCCATTAGCCTGCCTCTACACTTCAGAGGCTTCCTCTTTGCAAGTCCATCCTATCTACGTATGCCGTATTTCCTCCACCTCCTGTTTATACAGTTCAGAACCTATGCTTAACTTTCCTGATGGAACTATCAAATGACTATGAGCTTCGTCCGCAAGAGTCCACTAGGTACCATCTGTCTATTTTAGGTTTATCCGTCTAAAATGCAGTTGTCTCTACCTGTCTTCTCTGCGACAGAACCATGAGCCCTTTCTCAAAATGAGTCCAGAAATTATTATCTGCCAGTCACATTTATAATCCTCCCTTCAGATATTTTTCCCAACTGTCATTTCAGGACTATTACTTATTCTTATTTATTCTCATATTACAGCTTCTTCTGCCATTGCCAACTTGTCTTTTTTCATTATTTCGGTTTGCTACCAGAATTCAGTTAAGTAAGGGCAAACACCTGGAAGGCCAGCACTCAGGATGCTGCGGAGCCATTCTGAGCTACACAATAAAACCCTGCCTTGAAAAAAAAAAATAGACTTTAGAATTAATTTTTTTTGTTTTGTTTTTTTGTTTTTTTTTTTCGAGACAGGGTTTCTCTGTGTAGCCCTGGGTGTTCTGGAACTCACTTTGTAGACCAGGCTGGCCTCAAACTCAGAAATCCACCTGCCTCTGCCTCCCAAGTGCTAGAATTAAAGGCGTGCTCCACCTCACCCGGCTTTTGGGATAGCATTGGGAATGTGAATGAAGAAATTACCTAATCAAAATAAAATAAAATAAAAAATTTAAAAAAAAGAATTAAATTTTCTAACCATGGTCATATTACCACTTTTGACTCTTATTTTTGATCTTCAGAAGTCTTATCATGAGAAATATAGTCTGTTTTCCATCACTCATTTTTCTAACAAGAATAACTCCATATCCCTGTTAAACACCATTTCTTTAGACTATTGATAGTCTATGGTTTTCATGGAACTGTGGTTGTTACTATTTTTTTTCAGGCATCCTAACCCTTTATCTTCTGCGTTCTGTATCTATTCTTTTTCTAGGTATTAAGACCCCTTGATTTTAACAAGTGTCTACTAAGTAGGATGGCACTAGGAAGACAGAATGTGCAGAACATTCCCTGATCTCCAGGAACTCACAGTAGAATAAATGACTAACAGCTCATAATAACAGGTGCCAGGTGAGGTGTCCATCGGCATCTGAGAGTTGAGAGGGAGGGCCCATGTACTCTTAGAAAGCAGAAAACAACGGGGACAAATCCAGAGGAACAGGAAATCCATTACAATATCCAGCTACGCCATTCCTGGACATATAGCCAACGGAATCCGCATCATCCTACAGCGATACTTTCTCATCCGACGAGCCAGAAGTTAGAAGCAGCAGATGCACATGGATAATGGAATTTTATGACATTTATACAATGGAATAGGAATTTGCTGTTAGGCAAAATGAATTGGAGAGGGATAGCTAACATTAAAGATCTTTTGAAAAATGCCATGTAGAAACCTACTACTGCAGAAGCTTCCCAATAGAAATATAGGCATATACAGAGGAAATTTAAATAAGTTACTGTACATTAGAGGAGACCATACCCCAACTAGACATCATATGCTAGCAGGTGAAAATTCCAGCACCAGAAATATGTTACATCTCTTTGAGTCATTGGCCAAAGGGGTCTGAAACACTGCATGCTAGTGACAATGCTATAGGTAGGTTCCCCTCTACTTAGGGTGAAAGTTACACTTCACATTACCTGAGGTGAAAAAGTATTTATGAATTTTATCCAGATTACAAACCATCAAATTCCAGTAGAGACCTGCCTGCAAATCTGCTTGCAGTATACTTGTATATACTTGCAAGAATAACATGATGAGTTCAGAAATTCTTATCTGCCAGTCACGTTTATATTGTTCCCTTCGGATGTTATACTAGTACAATACGCTAGCATACTAGTAGCAAAATCTATACTAGATATACTAGTATAATCATGGCAAAAATGTTATGGAAGTAACCAACCACATTTGATTAGACTTAAGAGGCAACTGGGGAAAGGAGAGAGAAACTAATAATCTATGTATTAAAGCAAGTTGTGTACAAGTAAAGAAACAGCTAGGTAGAAAAAAATAGAGTGATGTTCAGTTATCTTTTGAGCCATCTCCCCAATAGAATAACTAAGCTCAAAAGTTCTCAGATCTCAATAACTCTTCTCCAATGATAAATTAAGTTATTTTAAGAATTATTCAGCCTGGTGTGATAGCCTATGCCTTTAATTCCAGCATTTGGGAGGCAGTGGCAAGGAAGATCTCTTGAGTTCTAGAACAAGTTGGTCTACACAGGAAGTTCCAGGTCAGCCATACTTTATAGTCTAAAACAAATGGTGATGATTATGATGATGATGGTGATGATGATGATGGTGGTGATGATGATTCTAACAGACCTAACAGAACTTGTAATAGTGATGAGAAGGGAAGGGTTTTAAGAAATATTTAGAACATAAGTCCTGCACATCATGTTGATTGATGTGACAAACTTTCTAACTATATGGGGGTGGGGGAAGGCAGGGGGTACTTAGGGAATGATGTGAGTATGTGTGCTGACCAGCAAAGCTGTTAATTAGAATGTAAAGAAGAGTAGACACCCCAGAGTCTAAATTCCAGGGAATAATTTATCAAATGAAGTAAAACCTGGAGCTTTTCATGTATGTTTATGATAGCTAAAACCAGGCACCTACTCAGTTTCCCCAGGCTGGTTCAAAGCAGAGGCCCAAGGCAGTTGCCCTGCTCTGTTCTTTGTTCCAGCTCTCTGAGGATTGGGGCTGTGCTTTCTTCACGACCACACCCCCAGTGTCTTCTGAGAGTGGACATCACTCTTAAAGGAGAGCACTCACTCAAAATAAATGTATATTAAATTAAACGGCACTTAACAGTGTGGACATATGGCTAATGAATGGATTAAATTTATGGAGATTCCCTGAGGACAGCAAAATGCCTATATGCATATGGCCAGTCAATGTTTAAGTCCATCACAAACACAAAAAGAGACATTAGATATTTGTGCCGTAGTTGCAGAAATGAAACAGCAAGCCTAAATAAAGAACAGATCACAGTTTCATCATCTCTACTCCAGAGACAAATTGAGTCTGTTTTGGGCCATGTGGCTCACACTCTGAAAGCTGCAGACAGCATCTCATCAGTGGGAAACTTTTCTGTTTCTCTATCCATGTAAAATCCAGGAGTGGGTATTTAAAAGAAAGCAACAACTTGCTTACTTTGAGAGCAAGATAAATAAGTTACTTGCTTCAATTCACTTAGGAAAGTTGAAAGGACCATTAGTTTCCAGTTAGATAATTTCTTTATTACTAAAGGTGTTGTTTTGTCCATTGTAAAATTCTCATTGGGGAATATTGCAATAATTGTTTTTCTCTTCGTTGATGATATTGAGCATCGACTACTCCAATGGAAAGGACATGCGGACACCTGATTCCACTTTGTAGCTTGTGTGTATCATCTTCACAACACCTTGATGTTGAAGGCATGTATTATACACACTGAATGGTCTTGGGTTTTTCCCTAAGGCATTTGATTGATTCTGAGCCCTTTTTTTCCCCCAACTTTTAGTTGTCTCTTCAATATATGGGAGTTCTAAGTTGAGAGAAAAGAAACTATGATGATTTGTTGTCTTGTTAAAGACATTAGAAAGTGCAATTTGTGGAGAGCAGGCCGTGGAAAAACCAATTCAATGTAGTATCATTCAGAGTATGAAGAAACGTGATTGGACCACAATATTACAGAATGCTATTGCACCCTCTAGAGTGTGTCAAGAACTCCACAGAGTGTGGCAAACAGGAAAAGACAAACAGCGTCCATTGTTTGTGTCCCCTCCAAGAGATACACAGAGAGTCTATAACCATACCAAACATGGACGAGGCGAACAAAGGGTAAGATTAGTCTGCAGCGATGGGGGAAGGCCAGATGCAGGTTTACTCAATAATAAAGGGGCATTCGGTATTGGCCCATGGCAAAGGTTCCCAAGAAACTAACGTTGTACAGCTACAGAGTTGCTGCTAAGTACAGGGATGTTAAGTACACATAGGTGTGGGGTAAAGTACTTCAGTGCCATGATATAAGGTACGTATGTAGCGTGTGCTAGGGCACATTAACCTGTTCTACATGTGACTAACCTGAACTGTCACTGTTTCACTTGTCAACATTACACGGTGCTCTTAGAACTCTCCTATGTGTCTCATGGAGTTTCAGGGTTGGTTTCTTCCTGCTTTTCAATATGCTAGCACTGGGAGTGGGGAGGTGTATTGGCTTTAATATCCATCTCCAATTCAGAAGGTGGCGAACTCTCTTATTAGAAGCAAGTGCTTTTTTTGTGGGTCACAGATATCCATGTCTTTATAGGATAGAGAGCAAATCAATATATTTAGACCTTCCTTGCCACAAGCATGCCCTATCCTGTTAAAATTGTAAGTTGGAGAGCTAAGAAGGTGATGGTGGTGGAACCTGAAAGGATTAAAAAAGGGATCAATATAAGATCTAAAGATATTGCATGGAATTTCAAATAGTAAATAAAATAGTATTAATATATAGCACATATCAGCACTTATAGAGTAATCACAGATGTAAAGCCATATAATCACAATGATATACTTCTCTATTAGAAATCTTATGAAACAGTCATGTTTGAGGAGATGTTCTAAGAAAACCATCACTAGGTACTTTTATCGCATGTAAGCATCAGAATACATATTTACCACAATATCACAGCTCACTAGGTAATTATTTTTAAGGACCGTTGTCCTGTGCATGGTCAGACATAGAAGAAATGATGATATAAAGAGTATATTGTGTATTTACTATCAATTCTGTATTTCCGTTTTCCTTCAAATATGGTAGACTTTTAAAAACAAGGATAGAAAATTTTCTTGATTGTTGAAGATTGAGTCTGGGTGTGTTAAGAGAACAGTAAAATACTGAATGAACAAAATCAATTTGTGATTATAATGGTGCATGATACACATAATGAGTCCTACACTTGACATTGATCCTTAAAATGTATAAAGAAATATTGGACCCTTTTGAATTCTAATACTTGTCTCCAGTTCTATTTAGTTAAGAAGGCTCCATTTCATAATACAATTGGACAAAGTAACTGTTTTGTACATATACACATTTAGCCAAGTCTGTTTTGCATTTGCTGGCAAACTGTAGTACAAGTGCGCAAACAGGAGCCCTCTGTCTTATGTCATTGAGTTTCAAATGAAAAAAAAAAACCCCAAAAGTTATATTTGGTTGATATAAGGGCAATCAATACAATAATTAAAAGCTGCCCTAGTTTTCATTCTTAGAAGCATTGGCTCTCTAGAACTGGACTGGTCTCTCTGTGCCTAAGACACCCAGGTCTCAGACATCTTTGAAATCTCATTTTGTCCAAACCTCCAAGAGCTCTCCAAGGCTTGTTACTTTGATACCTGGGGGGTGGGGAGGGGAATGTTGAGTCACACATTTCTGTCCCTGCAAATGCTCTGCTTGGCTCTATTTTGTGAAGTCATAGAATCCCAAACCTATCTCCTCCCTATCAAACCATTTTCTACCTGGCATGCCTGACCCACTCTTTCAAGAAAAGCATGGCAATACATCTTTGCATTTTCTTTTGGGGACACTTTTGGTGAGATGCTCGCACGAGTCTACACAATGACTTCTACTCTATCCTTCTGTATTTTGCATTCATGCATCTCCTGTCTGCTCTTCTGAGATGACTATAAAATTCTAGTTTCCTTTTATTTTTTATTTCTACTTTTTAGGGCCACAAAGAACTGAGCCTAAGCAGGCTGCAGTTTTAATAACTGGGGAAGGCACAGGTGGAGAATGGGAAGTGACATGAACATTATCAGAGGTTGGAAGCATCCACCTGTCTGACTCTGAAATGGCTCTCTTACTAGTACTTTTCCAAAAATGTGTTCAAACAGCATCATTAACTTAAGGCATCGAGAGAAACACAAAATCGCTCTTTTTACACCTGCACTTGATTGGCTTCTTGCAATGCATTAGTATAGGTGTATGTGACCCTATTTCCAAAATGAATGTTAAGGAGATTAATGTTGACAGGCAAAAAGTAAATCTCCAAACCTTAGATAGTGTATTCCCATGAGAAACAGTTCATGCCAATGAAGGCAATGTGTTTGGAGCCATACCCCAGAAAACAACATATGGCTCAGTTAGTTTGTCTGGCTTTTAATAATATGAAGCCAGAAAATAATAAGCAACTCAAATCTGGTATAAATTAGCCTACATTGCCAGTAGAATTGGTATTTGAAATTATTAGTTCATATCATATGTTTCTGTTCTTTGTGGTGCCAGAGATCAAATATTGGATCTCTGGAATTCTAGAAAATTACTGCACCACTGTACCCTGCCTCCAGCCCTAAAGTATCAATTCTAAATATTTTATTTGTTTTTAGAATTATAAATTGATAGTGAAATGAAGGAGGAACATAGAGATTTCCTATATTTATGATACTAGCTTTAAGCATTAATTTCAACATTTCTTCTATCCCAAGTCAATACGTTAAATTGATGTCACAGCCTTGCTGTTTTGGATAATGGGATTTTCTGTTTAAATACAGCATCATCTAAGACTCTACTGTTGCAGATACACATGTTCATCAGCGGGGGGAGCTCAAGGACAGGATGGGCAAATGAAAGGATCACTTCAAGGGTAGTGAAATAATAACGAGAAATTAAGGCAAAAATGGAGATCCCAAGTGAAAATTATTAGGTGATTTTATACAATACTTTCCAGCAATGATCTAGCTACAAATGCATTGTTAAACATGTATGTATACACACACACACACACACACACACACACACACACACACACACACACACATTTAATTTATGGAATCAGCAGCTATCAGCAGAGCACCATGAAAACGAAAAGGGAGAATGAAGGAAAGGAAAAGTACTGGCTAGAGTGGAGAACAAGCCAAACACTGAGACAGCCATGGACAGAATCTAAGTTGTAAAAGCGACCTCCAAAACCATAGTTTGCCAGCCCTATGGAGTATACAATCATCATGAACAAGCAACTTCAACTATCTACTAGGCAGAAGTACTAACTCCCATACACCTAGATATGCACAGTAACGTTCATAGCTGAGTGATTCATAATGACTTACAATAAAAAAAGCTCCAATGTTTATCAACAATAAAATGGGCAAAAAATATATGGCTTATTTATATGAGACAGAAAATGAGCGAAAAGCATATAGAAGACAGATGGCTCTTACAGATAAGATGTCCAGATAAGGTAGACATTAAACGAGGAGGGACTAGGGAACACTCTTCATGAGCAGCATGAAGATGGTATTGAAATTCAGAATAGCAGTTACCGCCCTGGAGGGACAATACCTTGAAGGACATGTCAAAGACACTTCTGTAGGTTACAGAAGCTGTGCTTTTTGATCTAGCTCTGGCCCTATGGTTTGTCCCCTCTGTGGGAATACACCAAGCTGTGCATTTACATCTGTTGCCTTATCTGTTTATTTTAGAGGTCAACTAACATTTGCTACAAAAAAATTATAGTGGATAATTGCATGAAAAATCTAAATTAAGAGTTTTTGAATCTTGACACTAAGAAAATAGAATTTTTTCAGAAAGAGCTATCAGAGTTGATGCTTTTCAAAAGGCATTTGCCAATGTGCTGTGTGTGAGAGAAAGAATCACAGCCCAACACAGAATAAACTCAAAAGTCACTGAATGGAAATTTTCACTGAGGATAAGCCTGTGTCTTCCAAGCAGATACCTGTGATGGCTTCCACCGATTGGCCACTTGACAGAATTTAGGGAAGGAGCCTTTGGGCATCCCTGTGAGGGGTACAAAGAGTAGGTTAAATTCTGTAGGAAGCCCTGTCCCAACTGTGAGGGCATCATGTCTTAGTCAGGGGTACTGGACTGAACAGATGCACAAGGGTCTGAATAGTGGGCTCCATTGTCAGTGCTGCATATTTGACTGTGGACACCAACAGGCAAGCTGCCTCACACCCTTGTTCCCTGGCCTTTCCCAGCAGGACAGACTTTACCCTAGAAGTGTGAGTGAAAACTAATCCTTACCCCTGTTAAGTGTCTTTCATCAGAGCTTTATTGCAACAAAAGAAAATGCACCCAAGACAATACCAATTTTCTTTCTGTCAAAAATTCTAATCACAAGTGTCAATTGCAGTGGGTACCCAAAAGCTGAGCGTATAGTTCATACTAGACCCTTGATAGGTAGATTGGGCATTAAAAAAACAAAAACAAAAACAAATTCTATAGAAAATAGAATTTGCATATAAGTAATTTCTTCAGATAAAATACTAAGAAGAGGGATTACAAAAATTAAAAGGAAACCATTGCATGAACGAGTGAACTTTTATGTATGACAACTAGCAGAAATACGAGATGAGAAGTAGATTTAAAAAGCCGAAGTATTTAGAATTATTGAAGTAAAGTAGACTATTTAATCCATTTAAAGAGATCATATAGCATTTATCATATGAGGAGGAGTCCTTTAAAAACTCAACAGCTATATTTAAAATAAAAAGAACAGACTCCGAAACTGAGCATCTAATAGATATCTGGATTAAGCAATGAATTAGACACCCAAAGGCTGCATTTGTGAGTTGGAAGCCACGTGAGAACAACTGTAAGACATAGTAGACAGAGGAGTGGAAAGGCTGTGAGGGCAGCTACAGAGAACAGACGTGAGAACAAGAAAACAGAAGTCTTGCTGGGATTCTACAGGATAGTAAAGTGAATGACAAGGAA